>NW_015387851.1:29746-121878 GCF_001527695.2 Protobothrops mucrosquamatus
GACTGGTATGGGTCTAGATAGTCTGTTTCATCCAGGTGCCGAGGGAATTGCTGCGCAACCACACTCTCAACAACCTTCGCCGCAAAGCGAAGGTTGGAGACCGGGCGATAATTGGCCAACTCGTCTGGGTCCAGGGAAGGCTTCTTGAGGAGGGGCCTCACCACGGCCTCCTTTAGGGCCGCCGGGAAGACACCCTCCTTCAAAGAAGCGTTAATAATTCCCTGGAGCCAGGCTCGTGTCCCCTCCCGAGCTGCCAGTACCAGCCAGGAGGGACACGGATCTAATAAGCATGTGGTTGCATTCAGCCTCCCCAAGACCCTGTCCACATCTTCAGGAGCAACAGAGTCAAACTCCTCCCATACAACCGTCTCAAGAGAACTACCTGTGATTTCTGAATTTTAGAACCTGAAGTTCAGAGGGAATGCCTTTCAGGTTGGGTTCTAGCACATCAAAAGAAAGAAAGAAAATCTCATGAAGAGTAATATGAGGTGTATGGAAGACAGCAGTCAAATGCCAGTCTGCTAAGCGAAAGAAAATCCCTTAACCAGTGGTGGCGAACTTATGGCATGCGTGCCAAAGGCGGCACTCAGAGCCCTCTCTGTGGGCACACAGGCCATGCCCTGGAGATGGCAACCACCCCTCTTCAACCAGCCACCCACTAACTCGCCAAGGTCCCACATGGCCGGATGCATCCCAGCACCCATGCGCTCGCTGGCCTCTGTGTGCAGAGGTCGATGGTGTCAGGCAGCAGCTGCCCCTGCCCCTGCCACACCTTGCCCTGTGACAATGGCACCCCCATCCTGCCTTGCCTTGCCTCGCCTCACCCCACAGGACGAGCCTCCTGCCCCCCACCTGGCAGAGACCCCCTGGATCTCCCCCAATCATGCCCGGCCCCAAAGGCGTCCCTCCCCACGAGCAACATCGAGGTGATCATACCCATCTTGGCCACTCCCACCCAATCTGCCATGACCACCACAGCCATGCCCACCCAGTGGGCCACACTCACCTGACACCCAGCGATAAATAAGTGGGTTTTGGGTTGCAGTTTGAGCACTCGCTCTCTAAAAGGTTTGCCATCACTGCCCTTAACCTTACAAGTTTGGCTTATGTTGACATAGATGAGGATTGAGCTTTTCTGTACTGTTCTCCATAGGTGGTATTTTTTAGATTACTAAACCTAAGAGATTCATGATCTGGCACAATCAACCTTTAAGTTGCCATTACTAAATATGAAGGATCGGGCTCTACAAATTCCATCTGTTGAATCTCTTATTCACACAAAACCACTGTTTCCATGGCCTCAAAAAGCATAATACCTAGCCCTGAAAAATGTGCTTTAAACACCACCCTTGAAAATTGCTTATTGTTAGAATTAATGCACATGTATTTGTTCATTCATTTTCAGTAGAGAGATTTTTAAAAAAACATGTCATCTTTCTCTCTTGAATTGAGGCTGGCACAAAAGGAAGCAACTTTAATTGCTACATTTATAGTCCTGAGCTGTCTGGTTCTCCATGATGGAGCCCAGTAGCTTTCTTTTTTAACTGAATGTATAAATTGGAGCAATATTGGATTCTGCAGAGAAGAGATTACCCTCTCAGCTGCCTGTAAAAATGAATTTGTTGTTATGTGACTTTCCCTTAAAACCACTGAACACTCATTCCCCTGGCATTTATGATGGGGCTGGCAAGAGAGTCATTAGCTGCTTCTCTCAGGCCCTAAACTCTGAAACAAGTGACTGAAATTTTCTAGAGGGTGAGGTGTGGAGATGTGAAAACAACACATTTTTCATAGCAAATTACACCATTGTACATTCATTACAGATGGAGAAATATTTTAAGGCGGGGGGAGAGCTGAACCCAAGTGATAGATGTGAAAAAGGAAGTTAATAAAAGCCAGCATACACTTAAAACTATATTGGCTTTGTCCTCAAGATAGTCTGCAGGAAGGCTAATGTTAACCTTGTAAAGCAGTCTGGGGAGAAATACAAATTATTATTAAGCCAGGGTAAAAATTGTTCCAGTAGTTTAAGGCATCACGCTAGAAACAAGGAACTGCAATTTCTAGTCTCTCCTTGGGAATGGTAGCCAGCTGGGTGACTTTGGGCCAGTCATTCTCTCTTAGCCCAACATGTCAAGCGTGGGTGACAAACTAATTAGTCAATTTGTGGTGCAACAAATGGATCAATAGTCAATTGATCCCAAAAAGCAGAACTTGCACCTGTGGGGAAAACCCTAGGAAGTTAAAAAAAAAATGATTGTCTTCACCTAGCAAAAGATGTTTGCTAAAAATGAAACAGGTTCCAGGAGAGATTATGCCTTTTTTGAGTATGTGGCATTTTTTCTGGCAGTTATTCTAAGTTGACTCTCGATATTGGAATTGTGTAACTGTCACAGAATAGCCTTCTCTAAACTGGTCTTGGGACTGCAACTTTGAGAATTCTCTGAGCTTGGTAAAGTACTGATGTTATTATTGTACTGTAGGAGAGAGTGGGGACAGCAGAAGAATTTGGACAGGAAAATGTCAAGTGACTTTCAATGTGTGTGCAAGTTTCATGCTCAGCTGTGAAGTAAGCACAAGCATCATAGATGTCTGCATTCTTGATTTGGTCCAAAGTACCTTCTCCAGAAATCCTCTGCACCAGTCAGATACCTTGCATCGTTAATCAAAGCAGATCAAAGCTTTGGCTTGGTATATTGTTGAATGAGTCTTAATTTCTAATAAAAGTATCACTAGGCCCTTCTCTGGAAGGGATCACAAAACTGGACATGAAGTTGTTTTCAAATAAAGTAATTGGGCAAAATTCAACCCTATTCCAAATACCATGAGGTTACTTCCCATAAGTATTTTGCATGCTAGAGTTGAGATCTAAATATTGTTTTTGGCAGGAGCAATTTCTTTATGATTTTATCCCATTTTCTGTTTTTGTGTGAATACTCAACATGGTGAACCAAATCTAAAAATAGAACAGCATATAAAAAGTTGATGAGTCAGATTAAAATTAACTATAAATTTTTTATTTGTTTATTTATTTTTCTTTAATATTTCTGAACCGCCCATCTCTCTCAAAGAATAAACTTGTTATTAAAAATTATTTAACAGTTAAAAACCTGGTGAAAGCTATATGTCCTTAGAGATTTTTAAATGCTGAGAGTGTGAGAATGAATCTATACTCCCAATAGAATATACTGCATTGCTGGGGACAACACAGTGAAGACCCTCTCTTATGCCCCAGAAAAATAATCCTGTTGGAGGCATCTTCAACAGAAATGCTTCTGATTTACTTAACAACCTAAGGAGGAAATATGGCTCTTTCCTCTATATACAGTGGTAACTTGATACAATACTCAACTGCTTTGAAACTCATCAAATTTGGTACTCAGTACATTTTGATGCGAGAATTTTGTCCTGGTACTCATAGCTTGTTTGGTACTCAATGCACAAGCTAAAACATGTTGCCATCAGCTCCCTTGTGTCTCATTACATTTTTCTTTTTGGGGAAAATGTATTTGGTACTCATCATTTTGGTACTTATTATGCTCACTCCCTAAACCAATTAATGATGAGTACTGGATACCACTGTACATTTAGGCTTCATGGGTAAATCCACCTTAAAATGTTCCTGGTAAGCAGTTGGTGTGCAATGCAGATTTTCAGTAGTAGCATCATTACTTCAGTGATTATCAATCTAGCTGCTGCATTTTGTATCCGTTACAGTTTCTAGGAATTTTTAAAGAGCTTTTCTTTGAGTTGGTAACTGGAACAATGGTTGCCTAAACCAGGGCTTTTCAACTGGTGGTACGCGTACCACTTGTGGTACTTTGCCACATGGCAGGTGGTATGCGATTGCTAGCCCAGTGTAGCAGGGGAGGGGAATGAGCTGAAGCAAGCCAAGCCTGTGGGAGAGGCAGCTGCAGCTGCAGGACTGTCTGGTCTCGGCAGAAGCCCCAGGAGCTGGCAGGGCTCCAGCTGATTGGCTCCAGCTGATTGGCGCTTTGGAAAGCAGCTCGGAGCTGGAGGTGAACTGAAGAAAAAGGTGGGGGGGAGAGAAGAGAGGCTATAAAAGAACGTGGGTTGGGTGGGGGAAGGGGAAAAAAGACATCAGGAAAGGTTTAATCCCTTTAAACAAATGTAATTAGTTTTACCCCCTTCCTTTAATTGAGTCTGTCTGTGGCTTTTAGAAAGTTTTCTTTGAAGGTAAACAGTCTTAATTTAAAGCTAAAGCTTTTCGCAATTGCCGGAGCCTTTCAGTCTAGAATTGCAACATTGTGACACGTGACACACCTGAGTCAGCTTAAAGAGAGAAAAAAACGGAGTTTGTGTTCCTTTATTTTCTTGCTTTGCACTTGATTCCTGTGTCTTTAAGGATACAGGGAAGGGATTGGGGGGGGGTGCATTCTTACTACACTGTGGAAGAGCTCAGAAGGGCAAACCAGCTAGCTCAGAAGTCTACAAACTTAGCAACTTTAAGACCTGTGGACTTCAACTCCCAGAATTCCTCAACCAGCCATGAGGGCTGAGGAATTCTGGGAGTTGAAGTCCACAAGTCTTAAAAGTGCCAAATTTGAAGACCCCTGAACTAGCTGGTAGTGGTGTGTATTAATAAACATGGATAAATTCATCATACATTTGTCAGTGCAAAGGGAAAGTGATTTAGCAAAGGAACAGCCACTGAAGAAATTAAAACTGGTGCTTTTTTGTTTTTTTTCTACAGTTTGTAATATTTTATTAGATTATAGAATAAAATACAAAATACAAAAGCAAATAGTAGGACACCATGGGGAGGAAAAAGGGGGGAAAAGTGAAGGGGAGAAGGTAAAAAGAACATACTTCCTCTGTTGCAGTAGAAGGAAGCATTAACATTGAACCTCAACTTTTTACTATATTATCAACTAGCCATTTCTATAACAATAAATGAATCTAATCAGTAAAACCCAAAATCCCCCCCTTTTTAGTCATCAAGTTTTTGACACCTTGCTAAGCACTGGTGGTACTCAAATATTGTCATGTCCTAAAAGTGGTACATGTCTATGAAAAGGTTGAAAAGCCCTGGCCTAAACAAATAGCAACAGACAGACCAAACCTCATCCTGATATTCTGCAGATTGTTTTGTTGGATGGTCTAAATTGATTTGATAGCATTTGACTTCAAAACCACAGAGTGTTGTGCCATAGAGAAAGACATTTATTGGACTTCCGGTTTGTCATCGTAGCTGCTGCGGACCCTGGAAGGTGAGCTCCATCTTCCATGTTCAGTTTCATTCTGCTGGGGGATCCTGGAAAGGGTCGAAAGTCGCCCTGTAGGGGTGACAAGCAAGGAGGGGACCCCTGCTTGATTGCGGGAGGGCGGCAGCCCTTCCGCTTGATCTGGGGCAGCCCTCCCAACCAGCGGAGGAAAGACCGGCCATAGCAATATATGGCTCGTCACTAGACTGCAGACAGCCGAAGTCAAACTTACCACCAGGCACTTCTAAAGCAACACAGATGAAACTGGGTGAGATCCAATCTTCTCTCTAAGATCCTAAGTATTTTTCTTCCTGTAAAAGCTTCCCAAAGTATCTTTCCCCCTGTAAGGAGAGAGGGAAGGGAATTTCTATCCCACCCTCTAAGAATAACGGCGATTGACTACCCAGGGGAGCTAAAGCACTAAAAGAATAACTTTAATTTAATTGGATTTATATGTTTCTGAAACTTGGGGACCAAAAGTTTTCTTATTTTCACCGAAGACTTTTGTTTTCATCTATAAAAAAGAAATAAAATTGGAAAAAGGACTATAAAAATTTTGGACTTAGAAAACCTTAAGTGGCATCGGTGACATCTTGTGGTGAAGCTTGGTATTATAACTTGTTATTGCCTAAAGGAGACTTGGCTTGAAGCCCAGACTACAGAAAAGACTCTTTTAACTTTGATAAACACCACCTGTGAGAAGTTCAGCTGTAAAGAGAATTTCTGGGTGGCATGGCTGGCCTCCTTGAACTATGAATGTAAACCTTTATTAGATTTTAGAGCTATATGAGGGGGAACTGCCTACTTTTTTATCTGAGGAATATTGGTCATTATTTGAGATTATGAAATACATTGGATTATAAAATCTTACTTGACAAACAACTTTTACTATAAAGATTATCTACAAACACATGAAATAGAGGTCCCATACCCAGCCATAAAATTATTTTCATCATCTGATGTCAAAGTCCTCAATTTAACACACCATTAAGAGAAGATGGATGAAGACCAGGAAAAGATTCTTTCCATGTTGAAATCAATACATGAAACCATCCTTTCAGCTTGTGATGAAATAAGATGTTACAGAAAAGAACAAGATGTCAGCTTAGATAAACAAACCCAAATTCTGACTACAACTAAAGAACTAACAACGCAGAAGGTAACAGAAGAAGTGGAACAATCAAATACTAAGACAGAGGACTCAATTGACCAACAAATACAGTCAATGGAATATTCAGAAAAGGGACTGACAACACTGAAAATGGAAAAGACTTTCTATATAAATCAAAAGAAATTTGAGGAGCAAAAGAAGAACAGACTGAATGGAAGATAAACATACCAGGACAATTTATGGGGATTAGGAATAATAGGGAGACAATTTAAGGAATACAAATGGGCTAGCCCTTCCATAAAATGGCAACTAAATGGTCTCTCTTATTTCAAACAATATATATAATAATAGAGGGAGATCTATTTGATGATTTAAAAGCGTTGACATGGAAGGCTAGTTGGCAAAAAAAGAAAGCCAAAATAAGGCTGAAGAAAATGGGGGTTTTGATTTACCAGAGGGGATTTCATATTACTAATTAGAGGGTCAAAGGGAGAAGTTGAGATAAGGGGAATTTTGGTCATTAAATTTAAAACATTTGGAAATTAGTTGAAAATAAGGATGCTATTTGTTTAATACTTAAAAATTAGAGCCAAAAGAAAAAAAAATGAATATGTTTGATTTATTGATTAACTCAGACAATATATATAATGGGCTTTGATTTATGTATGTTACTGAACTATAGATGAACCCAGCCACCACGTTGCTTTTTAAATACCTAAATGTAAAATTAGAAAATTAATAAAAATATTATTTAAAAAAAGAAAAAAAAGGGAAAGACAGTTATTGTGGCATGCATGAACTGAAATCCACAGAAGCTAGTTTTGCAATAAATTATTTAGTCTATAAGATGCTGGAATTTACAACGGAGACTATACCTTGAATGCATCATGTTTATAATTGGTTCATGCCATTAGTTCTATTTTTATATTTGAGAAGTCAAGTACTTAACACATCTTTCATTAGCTTATGGTGGTGTACCAGCTATCCTCATTGGTAGAGAGAATGCAGCTATTGCTATGGAATTGGCATTGTGGCTGCTTTTGAATAGAAATTATGTGAAAAAAACAACAAAACACAACAAAAAGGTGCACATATGTTGCATGCCTGTTATCTACAGCAGGGCTTTTCAACCTTTTCACCCATTGTACCACTTTTAGGATATGGCAACATCCGAGTACCACCAGTTACCTAGCAAGGTGTCAAAAACTTGATAAAGTACAGGTAGTCTTCGACTTACAACAGTTCACTTAGTGACTGTTCGAAGTTACAACGGCACTGAAAAAAGTGCCCCCAAGCCACAGCCGAGCAAGACACCTGCCTGGCCACCCGGCGGCGCTCTTCCTCCTGTCCGAGGTTTTCATTGTTGTGAGCATTTCTGTTGAGGATTGGCAGCGGGGGTGGGGGTGTTTGGTTTTTATTTCCCCCATCTGCTGGGTGGTTGCAGCAGGTTTTGGTCACTTCACATGACCCTGGGACACTGTGACTGTCATAAATATGAATCAGTTGCCAAGCATCTGAATGTAAATCACAAGACCCTGGAGATGCTGCAAAATTCCAGCTGATCGGCGCTTCTGGGCTCAGCAGAAGTGTCAGGATCAGTGCTGCTTTCCAGCTGATTGGTGCTTCTTCAGGGCTCAGCAGAAGCAACAGGATCAGCGCCGAGCTCCAGCTGGAGCCTGGCGCTGATCCTGGCGCTTCCACTGAGCCCTGACAGCCCTGCAGCTCCAGCCATCTCTCGCTTAGGCTTGTGCGGTGCTGCCACCGGTTCAGCTCATTCCCCTCCCCCACTACTTTTCTAGGACGGTCGCGTACCACCTGCCAGGTTCCAATGTACCACAGGTGGTACCCGTACCACTGGTTGAAAAGCCCTGATCTAGGGCAGTTTGGTCTAGTGCAGGGGTCTTCAAACATGGCCCTTTTATGACTTGTGGACTTCAACTCCCAGAATTCCTCAGCCAGACATGCTGGCTGAGGAATTATGGGAGTTGAAGTCCACAAGTCATAAAAGGGCCAATTTTGAAGACCCTTGGTATAGTGGTTAAGCCACCAGGCTTGAAAGCATGAGCTCAAGTCTTGTCTTAGCCATGAAAGCCATTTGGGTGACTTTGGGCCAGTCACTCTCTCTCAGGCCAACCCACTTCACAAATTATTGTTGTAGGGAAAATAGGAGGAGGAAGGTGTGTTAGATATGTAAAAATAATAAAGGCAGGATATAAATAATGAAATAAATAAATAATAAAGCAAACCTCTTTTTATTTTACTCAGACTTAACATGTTTTAACTGCAACCTGCTGATATTATTAGGCTGCTGTGGGTTGTTGTGGTTTTCCTATTGAAATGTAAATTTTTGTTACTGCTTTTCCCTTTTAATCCCTTAAACCCTTCTTTTTATCTTACAATAAATAGCTTTGAGAAGAAGCTTATAAAAGTGTGAATATACATGATTTTTGTTTTGTCAAAACCGTGGGAGTCATAGCTTGTCTCAGGCTTCCAAAGGTGAAAGTTTGAATTGGGAATTGCTGAACTAGGGGTGCCAGAAAAATGTTAATGGATTCATTTCCATGCAGAATTGTCTTAACTGCTAAAACAAAATCTGTTCCACTACAAACAAGCAGGTAATTCACTGAGGCTGTCAACATCTGTCTTGAAATGTAGCTCAGCACAAAAAGTGTGAAATAAACACATCTATTTGGGAAACCAGGAAAATAAATGTATGTTTGCAAAAATGTGTTTATTAATGAAAAATGTGTTCAAGACGCATACAAAATGCAAATTTGTGAAAGTCATCTGCGAAAATATAAAGCATCTCTTAGGAATATAAAAAAATATGATGATGTGGACAATCAGTAGAATATATTAATAATTGAACATGCATGTGTTATATATATATAAAACCATATATATATATATGGCTCAACTGCAGACTGATCTGTATATTCCTTCTCCAAGCTCACCCTCTATATGCCCTTTATGGAAACAAAAAAGAGGGAACTGGAGGTAGTTTTTATTAAGGATGGTTCAGTTGTGAACAGATTTAATTAACAAATGGCAATAGCTCTCCAGGCATTGAATCTGTGATTTGAAATATCAGGTGACCCTAATCTTGATGATTATTTTTTTTTGAGTATGTGCAAGATGCCAAAGTGTAGGAGGAGAGAAGAACAGCGAGCCATTGCTGCTTCTTGGCAGACAATGTTCAGACTCCACAACAAAAGTTGTATCGGTTTTACCAGACATTTACATATTTTTCAGTTAGTGTTGCTGAACAGTGCCATCTAGATAAAGATGTGTGTCATCTTAGACAATGTGTGGAATAAATAACTTGCACATTACCACATCTTTGTCCTCAGTCGGTAGTTCTTATCTTGGACCCAAACCAATCTCCATTCTAATATCTCTATTTTTAAATGTTTCTCCATTTTTTTTCTGCTCTTAATAGTATGAGGATTTTGCTGATACAATTGCTAGTAAGTTGGGCACTTCCAGAGGGCAGATCAGTTGTGTATTGATGTGAAAGCATAGGCACCCTGTATTTTTCAAAGATAAAGGTAAAAGTTTCCCCTGCCCAGTCATGTCTGACTTTAGGAGGTAGTGCTTACAGTATCTCTGTTTCCTAGCAGAGAAAGCCAGCATTGTCCGAAGATGCTTCCATAGTCACGTGGCTAGCATGACTGTATGCCAAGGTGCACAGAACACTGTTACCTTCCCACCGAAGTGGTACCTATTTATCTATTTGCATTTGCATGTTTTCAAACTGCTAGTTGGCGGGAGCTGGGGTAGGAACGGGAGCTCAACTGACAGGTGATACTTGGGTCTCAAATTGCCAGTCTTCCAGTTGACAAGCCCAGTGTCTTAACTGCTAGGCCACCATGTCCCCATAGACCCCCAGGCCCCATCTATATACTTTAGGGGTATTTAATTACAAATGTGAATATCTGTGGTATACCACACATGTTTTGAGAATCTATTCAACTTAAATTTTCAGATAAGCCAAGTGGTGCCCTCATTGAATAAATATGTAAGTCTCATTGGAATAGTCCCTCAGGGCCAAATATTTTGCTACCTGTAGATGATCTGAGAAACTTAAGTTCCATCAGAAATTAATGAGGGAACAGGATTTGACTGAGTCAGTTACCTAAAGCAATAAAACCTGAGATTGGGAGTGGGAAATTACCTAATGGAGACCTTTAAAAAAGGGCAAGGACTTCTGTTGTCCCTGGAGGTTTTTAAGAAGAAATTGGACAACCATTTGTCTGAAGTGGTATAGGGTTTCCTGCTTGAGCAGGGGGGTGGACTAGAAGGACCTCCAAGGTCTCACCCAACTCTGTTATTCTATTGCTGAATGACTTAGATTGTGATTTGATAATCTCCACTCCACCTTCCACTTGTTTCTAAAATTCAGCTTGGTATCACCTTGTGATTTTACAACACACTCCAATATTTTGCTATGAAATACCTGGAGATGAATTTCCCAGAAATCATGTAATAAACAAATGTCTGCATCCTCCAGACCATCAGTTTTGGTCAATTGTGTGCAAAAGGGAGCCCATTTGGGGCAAGAATTCAGCATCACAAGCTGCAGGCAAAGCTGAATGAAATGCCCCAGATTTCCATGAATAAATAACCTTTAACAGCCCAATCCTAGCAAACCTATTTGAATAAAAATGCAAAATAAGGCTATAAGAGTCCTTTGTTGCATTTTCTTCTAATGATGGATTGTAATGTTAATCTTCAGTTACTAAGAGGATTAAGTCAACATGGAATCAAGTTATTGGCTTTTCACAAATGAATTGGAACTCCCAGAATTCCCAGACACCTAATGGAGGATACCTGATAGGCCTACGAAAAGACATATTTTGCAGCCATGAATTTGTTGCTAGAAATGGTGCACTGAATTCTTCGATAACTCTGTCCACTTAATTCTCTTCTGAGCAGGAATATGGTGAAGTAGAATCTGCAATCTCCTGGTGAAGATTTCTTTCATATATGCTTCTGAGTTCTTGTTTTGCCTGTAGAATCGCTCTGTAGGAGATGACTTGGTTAAGCCTGAGGGAGGGGTCAAATAGGTCATCAGTCTCAAATCCCTTCACATCCACAAGAGATTTAACTCCAGCCTACCTTGATTTCCATTGATTCTTATCTACCATCAATTTGCTTTGACTGTTAGTAGTTCAGATTCTTGTGGAGAGCATAAGCTTTCAATAAATATTTATATTCATTTGAACTGCCTGGACTCTCTGATTTCCTTTTGCTTGACATGCTCTCCTGTAATGCTGTGTATTCTCTTTTCTTTTTTTCCAGGATCCTGACCCTGTTCTACAATGGAAAAACTGCTTCTATATCTGTTCTTCATTGGCTTAGTGCTGAAGGCTGAGACCTGTCCCAAGCGCTGCGTATGCCAGATCTGGTCTCCCAATCTTGCTACACTTTGTGCAAAGAAAGGGCTATTGTTTGTCCCTCCTGACATTGATAGGAAGACAGTAGAGTTGCGGCTGGCAGACAACTTTGTTACAAATATCAAGCGGAAAGATTTCGCCAACATGACCAGCCTGGTCGACCTGACACTGTCTAGGAATACAATTAGTTTCATCACCCCTCATGCATTTGCTGACTTGCGCAACCTGAGGGCTTTGCACTTGAACAGTAACCGATTGACTAAAATCACCCATGACATGCTAAGTGGGCTTTCCAATCTGCATCATTTGATATTGAACAATAACCAGCTGACAATGATCTCTTCCACTGCTTTTGACGACGTCTTGGCTCTTGAGGAGTTGGATTTGTCCTACAACAACCTGGAGACCATCCCCTGGGATGCTGTTGAGAAGATGATCAGCTTGCACACCCTCAGTTTGGACCACAATATGATCAACAACATTCCCAAGGGGACGTTCTCCCACCTCCACAAGATGACCCGGCTGGACGTCACGTCCAACAAACTGCATAAGCTGCCGCCTGACCCTCTCTTCCAGCGAGCTCAGGTTTTAGCCACCTCAGGAATCATCAGCCCATCCACATTTGCACTGAGCTTTGGAGGGAACCCTCTTCATTGCAATTGTGAACTTTTGTGGCTGAGACGCCTTTCCAGGGAGGATGACCTAGAGACATGTGCTTCACCTTCTGTTCTGTCTGGCCGCTATTTCTGGTCGGTCCCCGAGGAGGAGTTCCTGTGTGAACCCCCCCTCATTACTAGGCACACGCATGAGCTCAGAGTGCTAGAGGGCCAAAGAGCCATCCTGAGATGTAAAGCCCGTGGTGACCCCGAGCCTGCTATACATTGGATTTCCCCAGAAGGCAAGCTGATTTCTAATGCAACCCGGTCTCTGGTATACGACAACGGAACACTTGACATTCATATCACGACCATGAAGGATACAGGCTCTTTCACCTGTATTGCTTCCAACCCAGCGGGGGAAGACACCCAGTCTGTAGATCTTCACATAATCAAACTGCCTCACATAGTAAACAGCACAAACCACATCCATGAGCCAGATCCTGGCTCCTCGGATATATCAACTTCGACCAAATCTGGCTCAAATGCAAGCAGTAGCAACGGGGAAACAAAAATTAGCCAGGACAAGAAGGTGGTGATAGCAGAAGCCACATCATCCACTGCCCTGCTTAAATTTAATTTCCAAAGGAATATACCCGGGATACGTATGTTCCAAATTCAGTATAACGGAACATATGATGATTCGCTTGTTTACAGGTAGGGGATTCTGGCCCAGCTGAATTCCAGAAAAGTGAGGAATGAAACTGTATTCCTTTTGCCTGTTGGACAGATGGTTAAATATATAGGTTGGGATGGAAAGAGTGATAATGTAACAACCTCCTGCAAGGAGAAACAACACAAAGAGGTTGCCTAGCTTGTGTGGTAGCAGAATGGCTCACAAGCATAATCTGATTCCAAGAACTCTGTTTTCTTTAAAGTTTGCAGAATAACGTTGAATGGTTTGTGGGTCTACTTCTTTAGTTTGTCACTCCACAATTACACTACTGTATTTGTTGACAATTAGCATAATCATCTTTTGAAGGATTTGGGGTATTGTCAGTCCTGTGTTTGGAAAGCATGGCTGTTGGCTTCCTGAGATATTTCTCCATAGTTTATGTAACTGATCTCTAACTGCTGAATTGCTCACTGGAATCATATAAGGAAAGGAATGATGGGTGGTACATTTGCTTTGGATATGATATGAACTCTTATCCCAGTCAGAGTTGGCATTCTTGTCTTTAGAAAAGGAAAAAAATATGCCACAGGGGAGAGAATGACCGATCAGGTACTAGGGTTGGGTGATGCTTTGGAAGTAATCCAGAAAAGGTAATCCGTATGTGAGAGCATGAAAGTAGCACCTCTCTGTAACCTTTTAAAGCAGCTGTGTCCAATCTGTGGTCCTGGACAGCTAGTAATGCGGCTCCACAAGGTTGCAAACTTTTAACATTATTATATAATTTATATTCATTAACTATATTCTATATTTTACATGCATCCTAGGACATTTCCTCTTCACTCAATATGTCCCAGGCAAGCCAAAAGGTTGGACAACAATGCTTTAAAACAGGGGTGGGGAACAGTGGCCCTTTTATGACTTGTGGACTTCAAGCCCCAGAATTCCTCAGCCAGTGTGCCTAGCTGAGGAATTCTGGGAGTTGAAGTCCATAAGTCATAAAAGGGCCAAGTTTGAAGACCCCTGGCTTAGGAGTATAACCTAGATCAGGGGTAGGGAACCTTGGCTCTTTTATAATTTGTAGACTTCAACTCCCAGAATTCCTGAGACAGTATGGCTGGTTCAGGAATTCTGGGTATTGAAGTCCACAAGTTATAAAAGAGCCAAGGTTCCCTACCCCTGACCTAGATGATAATATGCCTCCATATGTTCCTGCCCAAATGTTAAGAACAGCTGATGATGGTCTATTAAAACAGAGAATTTTATTTCCTCGGGCTGTTAGATTCATTACTGTTTTTATGCTCTGGTTATTTGTGAATGTTCTAAGCAACTCTGAGAATTTTAGCAAACTGAAAAGCAGGATCTGTTTTTTTTTAAATAAACCAATTAATAAATAAATGAGAGCTATTAGACCTTGGCTTCAGTCCAGAGTGAGGCCTGAGTGATTGTCCTCTTTTATGGGCAAAGGGCAGTGTAGTTTTCAGCCTTGAAGTCTTATTTATTTAAATTTGTTTTATTTTTGTACAAATCCTTGTTGAACTTTAATCCTTCAAGGTAATCCGGTTAACTTAGCTAGACTGCTAAGAAGACATTAATACCCTCTGTTTGGGATGACAGTAGAAACAGTTCCAAAAAAAGATGCCTGTATTTGCCTCTCAGGAAAACTCCAATTATTCAATCTCATTTGGGGCAGAGAGGAAAAGAGCATGCAGGCAACAATTTTGATTTGTTAAACAGAGATTTGCTCTGAAAACTATTAATGGAGCAGTTACAGTACAAGAATAGTTTGTCGTTTAATATCTTTTTTAAAAAATGCCATATCTTTGGATGGGAGCTGGTCCTGCAGATTAAAAGAATCAGGAGCAACCCCTCCCCCCACTTAAAAAACACCAAATCAAGATGATGGTGGTGAGGGGGCTGCAATAAGCATATCATTTTCTGATCATTTAAGCAAAATATGTGCAAGGATGATTGAGATTAAAGTATAGTTACTGTTAATACTTTTAAAAGTATATAAATAAAAAGAAAGAAATAGAAGAGTGGTATATGGGAAAGATGTTTCATTACTCAACTAGCTAATATCATCAGTGCACTGATGATGTTACCTAGCTGGGTAATGAAAAGTCTGCAAGAAAACAACTAAGCTCAGAGAGCACTAAGGGTCCCACAGTTCAATCCTGATTTACAAATATTCTCTTCTATTGATATGGAAAAGCTGCTATATAAAATAAGGTTTTAATTGAATCTCTGATCCTGGCTTTTTAATGACTCTAAGAATGTCCTTGGGGCCACTTTGGTCTGGAGTTTGGTCACCTGTTGTGTGCATGCACTACTCTCTCTCAGATAGAAGGAGGATATTTGATTCTATAAGCTGGGATAAAGACAGTGTAACAGTTCAGGTGCTATAATTCCAGCACAGAACAAAGCCTTGGAATTAATTTTGCTGCTTACCCCCCAGCTCTAGAGATCTATTTGTTCATCTGGGGAAAAATATGCTACCAACCCATCCCTTAGAACAGGGGTCTTCAAACTTGGCAACTTTAAGACTTGTGGACTTCAACTCCTAGAATTCTGGGAGTTGAAGTCCACAAGTCTTAACGTTGCCAAGTTTGAAGACCCTTGCCTTAGAAAGTGGTTGTGGAGATCACATTTACTTTCCTTCCACTCCAGGAAGAGCAGTGCATATGGATTAGGATGGAGATTGAGGGACTATGAGTTCCGTGCTGAGGAGGGCAGCTAGATATATCAAATGAACGAATGTATGAATAAATAAATAATTAAATGTCTAATCAAACTTGCTTCTGAGCTCACGAGAAGCAAAAGGAGAAACGATGGTGGTAGCCAAGCAGCTCCCAGCCCATTTAGGTTACCCCTGGGCCTTGTTTCCAAATTTTCAAAAAAAAAAAAAAGGCAGGGAGGGGGGGAGAATAAATAGCATGAGCCTCTATGCAGACTTACAGTTCAACATAACTGTTTGAAGAATGCTTTGGGGAACTTTGGGAGCTGCGTACTTAAATTTAATAAATGGAAGAACTTCTATATTCTAAAGGAAACATGAAAGCAAGAAGTGTAATTATTTTGGCCTCTTCCTGCCTTTCACACTAGCCTGAGCTTTGGATAATATCTATCCTTTCATCTGGATTTGCTTTATTCCTATATTAGATGGATGCTTTCAGTATGATTTGGAATTGCTTCAGCATTTTTAATCAACGGATTGTTTTGAATAGTTGAGAAAACATCCCATCTATAGACTATATTGAAATGCTATTTTCTACTGTGCCATGGGCTAGTGCATATTTAAAACACTGACAGCCCTAGATTTATGTTTGATAACCTGGGGCAAGAGACATAATGTCTGGCAACAGAGTATGTTTTTGAGGAGGAAGTACATGGGGAATCTTCCAGTGCTCTGGCAATAGTTTTCACTTTCCCTGTCCTTATTTAACCTAGTGTCAAACTCTGCTTTATTTAGATTTATTGTGTCAAATGGAAAAGGAAAAACAAAAGTTCCTTTCCATCCTATGTTCTCAGTTTTATTGGGACTGCATCTCCCATCACAGCTAGGAGGCACTGGGAAAGCAGGCATGGGCAGAGCATCTGGAGATCCACTTCATGGTATATCCTCTCTATCCAATGTATTAATCTATGTCTTATCCTATCATCTTGTAGAATGATACCTCCCATGAGCAAGACCTTCCTGGTCAACAACTTGGCTGCGGGGACGATGTACGACTTGTGTGTCTTAGCAATCTATGACGATGGCATCACCTCCTTGACAGCTACTCGCGTGGTGGGGTGCACCCAGTTCACGACAGAGCAGGACTACGTGCGCTGCCATTTCATGCAGTCCCAGTTCCTGGGTGGGACCATGATCATCATAATCGGAGGGATTATCGTGGCTTCTGTCCTGGTCTTCATCATCATCCTCATGATTCGCTATAAGGTGTGTAACAACGGCGGGCACCACAAGGTGACCAAGGTCAGCAACGTTTACTCCCAGACCAACGGGGCTCAGGCCCAGGGGTGCAGTGGAGCCGTCATGCCCCAGTCTGGGTCCAAGCAGGCCGTGGGGCGTGAGGAGAGCCTGCAGTGCTGCAAAGTCAGCAACGACAGTGTGGCACAGTCGTCGGAAGCCTGCTGCAGCCAGGACTCCTCCACTGCTACCTCCTCTTTGCCTCCCATGTGGACTCCTGGCCCTCCCACTTCCCAAAAGCTGAAGCGTAAGCCCATGCCAAAGCCCAGCAGTGATCCTCCACCGCCGAGCGAAGGCGCCGCTACCAGCCTAGAATCCCAGAACACTAATCGCAACAACTCAACTGCTCTGCAGTTGGCTAGCCAAACCCCAGACTATGCCAAAGGGGGCTCCCAGTACAAAAGAGCACAAGCCAAGTCAAGTAAGTTCCTCACTTTGCCAGCTGACCCATCCCGGGCAAAACGCAGGTACTCCCTGAATGGAGAATTAATGGAATACCATTGTTATATTAACTCCTCAAATGCAGGTGGATTTTGGTCTAAGCGGAGCTTGTCTATGAATGGGATGCTAATGCAGACAGACTGTTCCAATGTGGATAGTGGCAAAGCAACTTTCTCAAGTTCTGAGTGGATATTGGAAAGCACTGTGTGATCAGCTGTGATGTGTGGTTTTTTTTTTCTAAATTAAAAAAAGTACGGAGTACCCCATCCTCCAAACATTATTGGAAAACGTGTATCCATTCCAGCAGTTTGCATTTTCCACCCTTATTGTTTTTTGGGCAGAGTTGGGCTCAAACCACCAGGCCCTTCCACTTGTTCCCATTTGGGTTTTCTTGGTTTTAGTATAACAACCGAAGGCAAATATCTTGTTCAAAGAGCTCATTTTTTTAAAAAAAAAAAGTGATCAAGGAAAAAGCACGAAATGACACTAGTGCCTTCCTTTTTCCTTGGATTGGCATCTTGGTTCTCCAGTGGCAGATCAAGAACAAAAGCACATGGGCAGAAAAGGCCTTGTGTGGAGGCCATTTGTCTTTCCTCTACACCAACCATTTAATGGATCAATCATGATACAAAAAGAATATTTTTTAAAGCAATCTTGAGTGTCTTTTTCTTCCCTCTCTCCCCCCACCCTCCCCCCGTGGTAATGGTGTTGCCTTCATTTTCAGGCAAATGCTGTAAAATCTCAACAACTCTATGTTGTTATATTGTGTAAAATAAAATATTCCGTAACTACACTCAGTCAGTGTTACAAGAAGTTCCCCCCCACACACACACAGCTTGAATCATGGCTCAGGTGTTCTGGTGAGTGATGTGACTGCCCCATCTGTCTGGCGGATGGAAAGAAGGGGGAATAGCTTGATCTCCTGGGATCAGGTATGCTGGATTTCACTCCTGATGGTTTCTGTACTTTGCCAGCTGAGGCCCAGTTCCGAACGAAACTCCTGGGCGCAGGAATATCAAAGTTTTACAGCTTGAGAAGTTGGTTGTGCAAATCAAGAAGGTTCTCTGCCTGAATGGGAGGCTGGGAGAGCTTTTGATCTCTAGCAGCTGTAGAGCGAGCAAAAGCTTCTTTCTATCTTTAGCTTCTAAGTGAAATGGTGTCGAAGAGTGTCCGAATTTCCTTTTGTTCATTTCCTGTTGATAGCTGAGATGTATTGCCAGGATTGAGTCGGTGACATTTAGATTTGATAAAGTTGATCTCATGTTGCTTTGAAAGGCAACGAATCTATGCTGCAGAGCGGATGCTACTCAGCATAACAAAAGGGGATGGGAGATTAGTCAGAACAGTTTCCCCATACTACAGTGCTCTCAGGCTTTATTGAGGCTCCAACCTGAGAGCCAACAGCCAACATGGTTGGAAATTTGGCTTCTGCATTATTTCATCTTGATTTTGGAGGGTCATAAAAACATTCTCAATCCTTTGTTCTTTTGGCTGAAGTGGAAAATATGCATATTAATGCGCATGGCAAAGTTTACCAAATTTTTCAGAGTTCCCATTCAAGTTGTTGAGGTATTATCAGGAAATTTAAAAATGTGCTTTTTGATTCATTTTTGTTTGGATGCTATGGTATAATCATGGGATTGAAACTTTTATGACCTCTTTTCAGTGCTTAAATGAATAAGACATGTTTTGATTATACTCAAAAGAGTTGCAAATTTTGCATTTCATCAGACTCAAAATTAATATAATTTTTTTTCAAGCAATTGGAAGACAAATTGAAACTGGGAGTGGGAGTGATCTGATTAGCAACCAGGCTTGCTTTCCCCCAAAACTCCAAAAGTGTTTCACAGAAGAATATTAATATTATCTAACTCTCATCCCACATGATCCACTGTTCGTACCCCAAATCTTCTCATACATGACATTTTTGTTGTATAACTCAATTTGTAAGTTTGCAGGATACAAGTCATATGTATCACTCGCTGAATTTCAAAGACTGCTCTCAAATGGTGCAGCCTCGCTTGCTTTTTGGCAGAATTCAAGGAGATCAGTCAAACTAACACAGGGAAGGCACTGGCTTATATTCTGTGGGGTCCATTACTCAAGCAGTAAAAATATAACCTGGCATTATCATATAAGACCATTGATTTAAGAGGTTTATCAAGATTCAGCAATGAGCCATTCTGGGCAGTTCTCTCAAATTAAGTATGAAGGATGTAAGTATGGTTTCCAGAACTCCTTGTAGTAGTAAATGCCATGCTTGAACTGCTGTGGAAAATTGCTATTTAGATTAGACAGTGTAGTAAGGCTTGGCCTTGTTCTCCATTAATAGTCCTCCTGCTTACGTTATATGTTTGACTTAATCAATGGATGTGTGACGAATGTTAATATGTTTTGCAAACTACGGGCCATAGTGAATCGATCCACCCATTTTTTCCAGGATTGATTTGGAGCTAATGTAACATTCACTGCTCCAGTAATATTGCCTGAGCATTAATTGTCCTTTCTGTTGTCCATGATTGAGATGAATCTTTGAGAGGACCTTCTTTCTTTGGTCTTCCCTAAGTACAATCTCCTGGGATGGTTTGGTTTTCCTTCACACCTCTGTGATCACACTGGGATGGAAAAGGAAGCTGTAAATATGGTATGCCAATCCCAGTCATATTATTTGTGATATATATTTAAATATATATCTATCTTTTTCAAAATGACTCTTGGCTGACTGTTCAAGACTGCATTGATAGTGCATGACAGTAGGTCTGTTGATCGGGGATTACTGAGTCAGTTGTGTTGTTCAAACATAGCTGCTGTGAAGCAGTTGCTTAAAAGAGCAGATTTCACTGGACTGGACAAGTTGTTATTTTTAAAATCTGTATCAGTGCACCATTATTTAAATATTTGGAGGGGGGGTTTACTGAAAAAAATCTAGAGTCAGAAAAAGACCCTTTCCAGTATTTGATTTTTTGATTAGGTTGCCAAGCAAGTTGTTATCTTTCATTTCTGTCTTCTTTTTTCCATTTTCCTTCTCACACTGAGGGCCAATTTTAGGTGGCAATAGGGCAATTTCTGCCCAGTGACATGGCAGCATATTTGACCTTGGCTGATCTTGAAAAGCTAAGCAAAATCAAACTAGTATTTAGAAAGAAGATCACCAGAAAATCCAAGATGAACTAACAAATTAGGGTAGGAAGCCAAATAACCAACTAGCTGGCTTGAAAGAAGTCAGTGGCAAGAAGCCTGCATGTCGACAAAGTCACCAGGAACAATCAAATTTGTGAATACATGTAGATTTCCAATTGTGCCTCTTGATTCTTTTCTCCCAAAATGTTTGTGTTTCAGCCTTATTTCTGTACTTGAAAATATATTTGGCAGACTTCATTGGGTTGGCAGATGTGCTAATTCAATCCCTCCCCTCCCACCAAGGATTTCTGGTCACAGTGCCAATTCACTGCTGAGACATTAGCCAGCTCTGTACATTGTATGACCTATTTGCATTTCAGTTGATGCAGCATTGAGCAAGAGAAGTTGAGTTGATTTCTTCTATCGTTGATAGTCTTCTCAAATGAAACCTTGTGGGAGATGGTCAGCTTTTGAGTTGGGTTATCCATAGAGCGACTATATTTATATGTCCTGAATAGATGGAGTAAAAATAATGTTGGGCAGCTGAAAGGAAAAGCTTAGCAAGAGATCAGAGACAATTGTGGGCATTTTTTGCCCAACTTTTAATTGATCACATGCTGATTCTTTCTGCATTGGCTACCTTCCTTGGAGCTCTGGTGGTGCAGTGGTTATAATGCAGTATTGCAGGCAAACTCTGCCCACAGTCTGGCATATGATCCTGACAGGGCTCAAGGATGGCACTCATTTTCATTTTTTTTCCTTTGCACAAAGTCTTCTGATCTGAAATTTTGCATAGTTGCTACACAACTTGTTTGAATTGCAAATTGTTATCAAATGCTGTTGTGCAAACAACGTGATTGGACCATTGCTCATCCTGTTATACATAATATATTTAGCCAATGGCTTAAAGGTTCCAGGCTCAAAATGAAGGAACCTAAGATGATCTATGATGAAGGATTACATTGTTTTATGAAGTTCCTTCAATTTGGGAGCAATTTGGGGCCTGAACTACAAGAACATGTTGTGGGTATATTCATAGAATGGATGTTATGGAGGGTTTGTCCAATTACAAAATTCTTATTTGTTAGAAGGCAAGTTATAGAAGGTGGCAGCACTTAACCAACCTTGACTGGTCTTGAAAAATCTAAGCAGATATTGAACTAGTTATTAGTTTGATGAGGACCACACATGCATAGCCCAGCCCTGTAAATGAGAATGAGTGGAGAAAAACATTATAGAAAACAAAGACAGTTCTGGCATATTCTTGCCAAGGAAATGACATGAACATGCTATAAAGTCACCAGCAGTGGAATGCAACTTGAGGGAGCTTTATATAAAAAAGTAAACTGCCCTGAAACCTAAGTAAAAGACAGAAGTAAACTCTGAACCTACGCATGATATACTTTTGCCCACAGGGCACAATGAAATATTCTAGTTCAGTGTTTCTCAACCTTGGCCAGTTTAAGATGTCTGGACTTCAACTCCCAGAATTCCCCATCCCACATACTGCCTGCAGAATTTTGGGAGTTGAAACCGAGACATCTTCATGTGGCCAAGATTGGCAAATACTGCTATAGTTCATGAAAAAAATATTCTTGATGCAGGAATTCTAGGAAATAAACATGATACTGTAGGTTGACACTTTACCTCGCAAAATGCCAGCATCTCATTCATCTATTTAAAGTGTTTAAAAGTCATTTTAGAAGTCATATAAGTCCAGGAGCATGACAGAGAAGCATCTTGAAGATTAGCCTTTTTTTTAAGAGAGAAAAAAGAATGAGAGAATATGAGAATAAGAAAGAAATATTTTTAAAACAATAAGAAAGAATGATAAGGAAAATGCCAACAAGTTTTCCATATTTGTAGCCTTCCCGGGACCCTTACTGTTGTTCTAGTACCAAATTCAGCTGTATGAGTTATTTTCCTTGCTATTGCCATTGATTTCACAATGGAAATAGTAGTGCTTTATAACTGATAAATATTAATATTAATTGCTGACCTTCCCCTGCTGGGAAAGAGAATGTTTGGCCTTTGATTCTGTTTTGGATCCAATTGAATTTTTTTTATACCTCCAAATCTGTGTTGATTTCTGGTAACTGCCTTTATAAGTCCTTGCAGTTTTCTTGGGAAGATTTCTGAAGTGGTTTGCCATTGCCTGCTTCCTAGGTCTGAGAATTAGTGACTAGCCCAAGTTCACTTGATTAGCTTTGACCCTAAGGTGGGACTAGGACTCACAGTCTTCTGATTTCTGGCCTGATGCCTTATCCATTACACCAAACTGGTTCAAATGGATTATTGTCTGAATCATAGTAGTAAAAAATAATAATTAGAATGACTATGGCAAAAGAAAGGAAAGATAATACCGATAGTAATAGGCACCCTGGGTGCAATTCCGAAACATCTAAAACACCAACACCATTGGCATTGACAAAATCACCATCAGTCATTTGCAAAAGGCAGCTTCAACTGGAACAGCTTACAGCCTAATACCTTTAATACTATTACTGTCTACTTTAGGTCCTTGGGAAGGACTTGATAGGGGGGCAGATATTCCAAATTCAGTCTAAACATCTAGCTGACTGACCATTAACAACAACAATGATAATACCACCAGATCATAGATAACTGCTTGGGCTGGGGGTGATGTAAGCTATACACATCTAGAGGATGCCAGCTCGAAGCACCTAGTCTAGGTAGTGATGTCCCATTTGGATGTCCCTGTAGACATTATCCTGCCACAAAATGGTTGGACTGAAATAGTTGACTGGCACATATGTGGTGTCATCTGACAAGCATGATTGCAGCTGAAGGTTTCAAACCTAAATACATTCCTTGGGGCCAATTCTTTATATACATACAGACATACACACATTCATGTTGCAAATTGTATGCTAAACAATAATATCAACAAATACCCCACAACTGGCTTATTGAACTGAAAAATCACACTTTTGTTGATTTGTAAATTATTATGAAAAGAAGAACAGGTTCCAAAATTTAATGCAGAATCCCCAAAGAAGAGGGAGAAAAATCACTTCTGCAAGGTGATAGAGAATAGCATAATCCTATATTTATCTAGTTGAAAATAATCTCACATTGTGTTGAGATGGCAGTATGATTGCAGCTTGAAGACACTTGACACAGCTGAATATTCCCCACATTAAAAGGAAGGCTCTTTAATAGGGCTCTTTATTCTATTTGGCTATTTGCCTTCTCATATAGGGTGGTGGTGGTATGGAGAACAGACTGCAGAAAAGTAGGAACACCCTAGATGTTGGGTCACTCTTGTCAGTCCAGAATCCTGCTTGTACAGTTGACAAACATTTACTAGTGGGAAGATCAAAAGCAGAGCACAAAAAACTAGAGTCTACTCATGTCTCCGGGGCCTTGTTTTGAAAGACATACTGCCTCTTGCACCGAAGCCTGTAGAGAGCCATAGAGATGGCCTTGAGGGAAATATTCAGAAGTGAAAACATTACAAAATAAAAAGGGCAGAATTACTCTTTGGGCTCTTGGAAAGGAGGTAATAGGAGGAGGAGCCTCCAGCTGTCTCCTTTCTGACTCTTTGAGGTATAAGAGTCAAGGAAAGAAAACACAGTTGGACTTGCAAGATTCTGCTAATATAATCTATATTGGGGGTCTCCAAACCTGGCAGCTTTAAGACTTGTGGACTTCAACATCCAGAATTCCTCAACCAGTCATGCTTAGAGACTCCTGTTCTATATGAATAAAGCTTACTTCTAGTCTTTTTGTGGAGTCTGTTTCCTAAGCTGGACACTCTTAAAAGTCTACAGTCAGACACCCACATGCAGAAAGTATATGAATCCAGAAGGAAGAGGATTCTGAGCTTGACAGCTTTCACTCCCCAAAGGGAAATAGAAAAAAAGAAAACTCACTTGCTGTCTATTACCATATTCTCAGAGAATATGAAGATGTGAAGCTTTACTTACAGAGGTTGCACCAATCCATTCAGCATTCTCTGGAATCAGCAGGGTAACTTCTTTAGGGAATTTGGTCTCAAGATTATGGCCATCTGGAGGATACAGAGTTTTATGACTTCTGTTGCAGCTCATGTTCCCATGTTTCACTTTTTATCTGAACATTTGAAAGGTGTTGGGGCTATGAGGCCCAGAGCTATTTGTTATTTATTCATTTTATTTGTATCCTGTCTTTATTATTTTTAAAAATAATTCAAGGTGGCAAACATATCCAAAACACCTTCCTCCACCTATTTTCCCCACAACAACTCTGTAAGATGAGTTGGGCTGAGGGAGAGTGACTGGCCCAAAGTCACCCAGCTGGCTTTCATGGCTAAGGCAGGACTAGAACTCATGCTCTCCTGCTTTTTAGCCTGGTTCCTTAACCAGGTCCCTCAGCTAGACCAACGTTCATTGAGAACAAGATGTCAGAGTGTCAATTACTGGTGTCCATGTACAGCATCATGACATAAGGCAAAGAAAGGA
The DNA here is from genome assembly GCF_001527695.2 of Protobothrops mucrosquamatus. Lineage (NCBI taxonomy): Eukaryota > Metazoa > Chordata > Lepidosauria > Squamata > Viperidae > Protobothrops > Protobothrops mucrosquamatus. The sequence goes on from NW_015387851.1 coordinate 54,745, forward strand.
AATCTGGAACCCTAAAATAGTAATGGGACTGACTGATGGTCTCTGTACTGATTACAGGAAGCAGTCAGTGTAACATGGTATTTGTGGTATTTATTTTTTAATCCACATTAATTATCTTTGTAGTATTTTGGACTTTCATTTTTTCCCTATAGGAAGACCCACATAATGTGTATTAATGCAATTTGGAGATTTGTAGTACATCTATAGTTATAACATAGCATGCTTGGCTATTCAGACTGAGTTACAGTTTGCAAACTAGCTTAAAATGGATGAAAGGCAACCTGGAGAAGTATGCAGAATTAGAGATTATGTCTTTTAGAGGATATCCAGTTGTCATCAGAAGAAGCAGAAGATGACCTAGTAGGTAGACAAATCATCCCTGCCCCCAGCTGAATCTCCATCTTGCCTAGATTGATTGCTAGTTTAATGGTTCTCTTACTTAGATTAAATGGAAAGAGGATAAGGAGTGGGATGTCCTTTGTGTATTGATGGAAAAGTGTAGAATAGAGCAGTCAAAATGATCAGAACAAACTCAAGTTAACTGCCTTCTATGGAATTTACAAATGGAATAAAATGGAACCATGATATGTCCAATTATGGAAAGTGCAATTATCTGCCAATGCTTTCTTGAATGAACAATTTGTGGACGAATTGGGAAGCTGTGACTTTCCAGATAGCATTGATCTTCAGTCTGCAATATCCCTTCCAATTGGTTTTGTTGATTTGAGCTCTTGGGAATTATAGTTCAACATCTGAAGGAGCACATGTGTCCCATTGAAGCATAAGAGCATAGCCATTGAAATATACTTCTGAGCCTCAACCTAGAAAATAATTCAAGATTCTCTATTTGATGCAATGATTAGTATAAAAAGCTACTAATTCCACGAAAAGAGAGCACGTGGTTCCCATCCTCTCTTGATAAAGGCTATCCTATGGAATCAGTATGGCATTTTTCTACTTCAAATCCAGAGGTAAAACAAGTTTTCATGTAAGAACACCTTACATTGTGTTGGAATAATTTCTTAAGCAATTAGTCAAGAATTCCAGTTGCTTCAGGTGTAGACTAATCATCTCCCTCTCAAAGGATACCTTAGAACTTTTTGAGTCCGGTCACTCCATCTCTGCTGTATCATAAGCCAAAAAGACTTAAGTGTTAGTTTCTCAGATGGTCAGAATTAACTCTGTCTTCCTGCCCAATTAGACTAAGTCTGTCAAACTTGCCACACCCTTCCGGGGCAGGAGACCTCCCAGTCACGACGAAGGCGAAGCTATTGACGACAGTCCGACATTTTGGCTCCCATACCCCTGACACAGGACCTGACAGACACTAAGGGGTGGATGTGGATTCTCCATCATCATGCTGAGAAAAGGCGTTCAGGTAAGACAACGCCCCTTCTCCAGCATAATAGATGGAGAATCCACGAATGGAACATACCAAAGCCACCCTGTCCCCATGGGAGGGAATCAGTCTGGGCCGGTGTCCCATTTTGTGGCACTACTTGCTGTAGCACTCTCCGGCCGAATGAGGCGTCCGTGGAGGCAAACCTATCCAGCTTATAATGCCTCATGAAAGGGGAAGGCGAGGACCATGTCGCCGCCCTACAGATGTCCTCAATGGACGCCTGTGTCGCCCACGCTGCGGAGGTCGCGGCACTGCAAGTGAAGTGAGCAGTAATACGACTTGGAACTGACAGGGAATACGATTGATACGCCCCTGCAATGCAAGCCCTGATCCACCTGCTTATAGTGGAGGCAAAAACCTTCTGCCCCATAGAAGAAGGTTGAAGCCTCCACTATAGCAATTACATTAAATGCGGAATCTAAGGCCTATGATTTTGAAAATAGTCTACAAACTTTGTCTTAGCATGATGGCTAGATTCCTGCTGTTAATTGTCTTAGAGAACTGACTACAGTGAACCTCTAAACATCCAGAAGAGCTGTGATGCCAACACTTTGAAGAAATAGTATTGGTAGAACACACACTCTTTCCTAATAGTAGTAGTAGTAGTAGTAGTAGTAGTAGTAGTAGTAGTAGTAATAATAATAATAATAATAATAATAATAATAATAATAATAATAATAATAATAATAATAATAATAATAATAATAATAAAGTTGGAAGGGACCTTGGAGGTCATCGAGTCCAACCCCCTGCTCAGGCAGGAACCCTACACCATTTCAGACAAATGGCTGTCCAGTCTCTTCTTAAAAACTTCCAGTGTTGGAGCATTCACCGCTTCTGGAGGCAGGTTGTTCCATTGGTTAATTGTTCTAACTGTCAGGAAGTTTCTCCTTAGTTCTAAGTTGCTTCTCTCCTTGATCAGTTTCCACCCGTTGCTTCTCGTCCTGCCTTCAGGCGCCTTGGAGAATAGCTTGACTCCCTCTTCTTTGTGGCAGCCCTGAGATATTGGAACACTGCTATCATGTCCCCCCTCGTCCTTCTCTTCATTAAACAAGACTGTTAAAAGTCTTGTGATACTCTAAATAAGAACATCAAATATGTGTTGGACTAGGCTGTATTTTTATCTGCATTATCATTTTTGGCTGTTTTTTCATTAGCTTTTGCTCAAAAATATACCAAGGAATTGCATAACTCTGTATACCGACATAGGGTACTTGGATGCAGTTTTGGCAAATGTGCCTGTTATTTAACACAGCAGTCTGGACTTCAAATCATAAAAGCTAAAAATTTCCCCAGAGTATGTGTGAAATCTTTGAAATTCATTAAACTTTCTCAGCCTTTATAGAAGAAGAAAGAGAAGCAACTCAAAATCTAAATGAGAAAGTGATCTGACTATAAGAAAATTTATCTATCTGTCACATGTAATAGCCACCCATCTCACAATAAAGTATCTCTAAGTGGCTTAAAATAAAAAACAATATAAACCCTAATGTTAAAAAAAACAACTAAAAGATCTCAACAATATTATTAATAACAAGATAGTGGAGAGAATTGCTACTAAAAACAATGCAGCCATCATCATTTCTCTTTTCCTTGAGATCCCCAGGCCTCCTGACATAGCCATGACTTCTAGAAGAGGTCAAGGATGGGGCCAATCTCATCTCAGGGATGGCAGAAATGATGTTCCACAGGGCAGGTGCCACAGCAGAAAAGGCCTGTTTCCTGAGTGCCACCAGATGAAACTCTTGTGGATGGGATCTGCAGTATTCCTCTTCTGTCAGACCTGATGGGAAAGGCAGATGTAATTTGGTGGAGGTGATCCCTCAAATAACCTGTCTCCATACCATGAAGGGTTTTAAAAGTCAAAACCAGTCCCTTGAGTTGTACTCAAACAAACTGACAACCAATGCAGTTCACAGAGCAAAGGTGCAATGTGCCGTTGTAGGAGCATAATAACTATCTGCGATGCTGCATTTTGTACCATCTGAAACTTCCAGATACTCTTCAATGGTAGCCCCATGTTGAATGCAAAAGCCCTCCAAGCCACAAGTTCCACCTACTTTTTGAGCAGGAATCATAATATCCTGAATGTGTTCTGTTAACTTGTGATGATTCAAGGGCATGCTGGACTAAATGGGTTTAGCACAGTGGTGGGATTCAGCCGGTTCGTACCACTTCGGCAGAACCAGTAGCTAATTTTTTGTTGCCCAGGCCCAGAATGCACTTCCGGAAGTGGCATCCACACAGAGAACTGGTTGTTCACATATTTGAATCCCACCACTGATTTAGCATAGGTACTGAAGTCCTCCAAAGGAGTCATCCTGGGAAACTAGTCATGTAAAAAGATTGTTTGCTTCAGCTCCAGCAGAGAAACTTAATTGGAAATAGAGCAGTAGAGTCTCTAGTTTTTCCTGTTTGCCAAACACAAGATGTGTATTTTTTCCTTCTGTTCAATCATGTCTAATTCTTGGAGACGTCCTGACTAGTCCCCTGAAGTTTCTCTGGCGAAGGTTTTGGCATTTCCTCTTTCCTAGGGCTGAGAGAAAATGACTGGCCCAAAGTCACCCAACTGGCTTTGTGCCTAAGGTAGGACTAGAACTCATGGTCTCCCTGTTTCTAGCCTGATGCCTTAACTACTACACCAAACTGGCTCTTAAGATATCCATGCATTCCCCTAAATTAATACTCAAAAGAGCAGGTATCCATGAGGAAATATGGAATTTCTTTACATTAACGCAACCTCTCTTTTGCTCTGTATATCAGTGTTTCCCAACATGATTGAGTTCAGTAAGCCATGAATTCAGATTAATTGCTCATTGGAATGTCTTTTGCCCAGTTGACTATTATTCTTGTGTTACATGTTTGTGTTTAAAAGTGAACCTGGAATGTTATAGAATTGCTTTCTGCATTTTCTTCTAATCCTCACATTCATCACAGCCTTCTCTTTACCCTTGTTGTTTCACAGCAAGGCATCCGAATCTATTAGTCAAGGTGTGAACTAACTGCAGAGTTGGATTCAAGTAATGATTCGGTGCTTCAGGAAATAGCGTGTTTCACTTTGTGACAAAACAGAAGCTGCCACTTCAATCTGAGGTCTAATCTGCAGTGAAATTCCTGTCTCATTGGCTCAAATGAGGAAAGCAAAAATGTTTTTCAGTAGATGTGAGGAAATTTTAGGACTGTTATTCAATTATGGGGGAAAAATACTGTTGCTGTTTTGCCTGTACTGTTTTCAGATACAATTTGTTGACATTTGCCTCCATAGTACTGACCAAATTTCAAGCAATTAGGATGACTATAGGTTGGTAGAATTTTGTGAGGGTAATTATTACAATTTTGTGGGGAAGATTCGGTTGGTATGTTCTGCCTTTGGCAAATGAGGGAAGGCAAAATTGAGGTACTTATCAGATGCTATAAGGAGAGCAGCATATTAGCAGGTGCCATGGGTAGTCATGTCCCCATGCTATAATTCCTGCTTGATATTTTTAGATGAATTGTTCTCTATAATTAGAAAGTGGACTGGTCAGTCCTTTTTCTCTTTTCATTGTCTTTACCTTGATAGTCTGTGGTGCAATGGGGATAAACAGTTGTGTTGTCAAGGTAACATTGGACCATTCTCAAGCATTGCTCACTTTCAGTTGCCTCACACTAATTTTCAGTTGGTTTGATCCTGTTTAGACTTCTTGTTTGGTGTTCAGCCAAATCTAGCATACACACATTTTTCAGTTGCCATAGATAAATTTTTCCTCCACTGCCACAATTGGTTTAATTCATTTTCAAAGTCATCTATGTTGTCCCTACTTCTTATGGTAGCAGGTATAATTCAGCAATGAATAGTGTATAAAGAAGTCTTAAATCTCTTTGGTTTCTGTCTCATTCACAAAAGGAGAAGGGCATATGCTGCTTTTAAAAAAGGCAATCTGTCTCCCTTCCTTGTTCCATATACTCCAAAAGATACCGTTCTGATCTGTTCTGGTTGAATGACAGCCACTCTAGGAAGACCAAAGTCTTATAGATTTGCAAGTTTGATGGCTGAGCTGCATCAGACATTTTATCTCCTTATAGTTCTCTCTGTTTCTGTTTCTACCACACAGAAGCTGGCAGTAGCCTGAAGAGTGCTTGCCTGCCTCCTCAGCCTCCTGAAAACGTGGCCACTAATGTTTGCACGCGACAAAAATCCATTCGATTTCAACTCACCGAAGATTGATAGGGCCAAATTTTGCTCCACCAGCAGGAACTTCACACCTGGTGCCTCAGGCCTGCTTCGAGAATCCAGAGACCAGAGATGCTGGAGTCTTCCCCATTTTTCTTTGTGGAATTCCTTTCCCCCTTTTCCTCTTTTCTTTTCTCCACCCAAATCCTCCCAGCAAGTGTCTTTTTCTGGCCTTCAGGACTTTTTGGGGGCGGGGAGGGAGTCTGGTAAAGCAAATAACAGAGAGAGGGAGCTGAGCTGAACCCTGACCTCTGTTTTCCATATTTGTGGTTTCTGGTGGTGGTGGTGGTGGTTGAATTCACAAACTGTAAAATGCTCCATTATGTCACACCACCCCTCAAAATAAATGTTTTAATATGAGCATTTGCATAGTGATTTGTTCATAAAAAGAACAGTATTCCAGAAAAAGCATAACTAATGTTGCCAGGGACTCCACTTCTTTCCTGCACAAGTTATGTCACTTGGATATAGCTTGAGGCTTTGAAGGATCCACTTTCTCCATGAGGCTGGTAGGATGCTCCAGGTCATCTATGTATACCGAGGCCAAAACTGAGCAGAAATTACCTGTCTTTTACGCTTATCCATTTTCCAACAACTTGTGTTCTACCATGTGTTCTATCATGACTATTTTCTCCTTTGAAGATTTGATATGTGACCCTCATTAAAATGAATACTTTGATCTCTAGGGCTCGAAAGTCCCTTTCTAGTAGAGCTATGAAATTTAAAACCACAGTGTACAAAAATACAAATGAAGACTGTTTTTTCTATTTTACAATAGTCACCCACATACCTCTGGAAATCCATGATCAAGGCAAGTATGCAACTTGCTTAGCGGGATCATGCTAAAATTCATGTTTCTTTGCACAGGAATGAAGCCAATCCCAAATCAAAATCTGAAATGATGATGGTGGTAAGGTACTGCATTCTGCTAAAAGTTTGGGTTATGCAGAGATTGTTTAGCATGCAGCAAGTTTTGTTTAGTGGAACTATTGCTTTGATGATCACTCATCTCTGCCATGAATGGTGATTAAGGATTGAAACATTTCAGTACTAGAAGTAGTTTTTTCTTAGGGGATCCTTCCTTTGAAGATCTTAAGGATTACTCAGGCTAGTAGATACTCCTTTTATCCTGCTTTATAACCCCCTCTTGACTATGAATGCAGTGGGCAAATATCACTGAATGTCTTCAAGATAAAAATAATTACAAGCCCTCTGTACAACATCAAGTTGAGTAAAATAACTCCAGTTTGAAGTTTTCTTGCAGGGAGAAAGCAGCATTTTGCTTGTCAGTTGTCTTTTCATGCCCTTTAACTTACTTAATAAATCCAGGATAAATAGCAATTTGAGATTAAAACTCTTAGGGGCTATATAAAAAGTAACAAGAGGCCATTGCCTAGCGTAAACAAACTAAACCACTTTCTTCTCTTAGCCTTTAAATGCCTAATATAGGATGGACTTTGAGGCTGTGCAAATGGACAATTTGCCTTGGGATACTGCAACTACAGGATTTTTCTTAATATTGGGAACTAGGCTCTGTAAGAAATAAAAAGGCTCCCACTGAGCTGGAATGGAAGTATTTAGAGAATGAGTGTCAGGTTTATTGTAATCAACAAATGAAGGGATTATTTGTATGAGCTGGTCTATAGCTTCCCCAAAATTACAAAGTTCATCTTGTGGTTGGAGAGAAACAGTAGTAAAGTCCACTTTACATCTACCCAAAGAAAGATCACCAGGACCCCAGAGTCTCTTTTATGATATTCCAACTTATAATGCTAAGAAAAATCTGGATACTGTTCTATGATCCATATAGTAGCTACCAACTGTTTTGAAGCTAGCTTCAACATTTTTATATAATAATTAATGAGTTGCTAGTGATTAAGATTTTATCAACTTCTTTTGTTCCACAAGCTTGCCTTTTTTTTTGTTAAATCCAGTGTTCAGGAATGAGCAGAAAGCTAAACCCAATTATTATTATTTTTTCTTAACAGCCAGAGAAAAATGTGTAGGGCGAAGAGCAATCACTTTCATGTTTTAGATCTGGAACTGTTCACATATAATCTGTCAGAAATTTGTTATGTGAAGGTGGAAAGAAAGTGAAGCTCACAACAAAGGAGTCTCTCTATTTTTGAAAAGGAAAAGGTGACATTAGAATCCCTATTGTGGCACTCATCAACACTAACTTGCCCCCGAAGTTATCTACCAGATTTTCTGCCCTGCCCTACCATTTTAATTTTTTTCAAAAGCAAATATATTTTAATGTTTAATTAATTAAAAATATAAATCTGTATTTTTAGAGGACCCTTGGATTCCACATGGGTCTCTGTAAGCATTACTGGAGTGAGAGAAAGAAGTTTGTGGAAAGGATCCTGGAAAGTTAGAGAGCAAAGAAAGGAGTAGAATTTACTAGTCAACCATGAATATATAGTTTTGTGACTGGCCATGTCTATTGCAGCACCCATTTTGGGATTGAGACAGCCATGTTTTCTGGGAAATAATTTGTATAGAAAGAAGAATATGTATCCCTCCACTGTGCAATTCGTTTGTGGAAGTGGCTATCACAAAATGCAATCAATGTCCTAGACTGAGAAGGCTTTTTTTCTTTTCAGCCTTTGACTGAACAGCAACTAGTCAAGGAAGATAGCTTTTTCCCTCCTTGGACTGTCCCAGCAACAGCTACAACAAATCTTTGTAGAATTAAGCAGACATATGGGTAATTCTCAACTTAAGACCACAATGGGCCTGCCCATTACAGTTATAAGTTGCAGCGGTTGTAAAGTGAGTCACAGATGTGTTCAACCCGATTTTATGACTTTTGTGGGAGTCATAAGTGAGCCAATTTTTTGCTTTGGACTAATTTTTCTGAAAACCAGAAGAAAAGGCCGATTTTTGGCAAAAATGTAAAACATGGTCATGGGATAAAGGAACACTGTAAATGGCTGCCAATGTGGGATGGTTGCCAAGTGTCCAAAATGTCACATGACTGGGGTGTGTGTGTGAGCAGCAGTTATTAAGCAACCCCAGGGAGGTCCTTTAAAACTTTGAACAGTCGCTAAGCGATAGGTTGTAATTCATGCACTATCTGTTTCTTTGATGTACGATCAGAATAAAACAAAGTGTAATTTTAATATGCTTGCACCAGAAACCATTTCTAAAGCTTCCTTGAAATTACAGCCCAAGAAAACATTAGTACCTAAACCCTGGCCTCTAATGGACAGCCGTCATCTCTCCCCTGCTTAATTAAAAGTACATGACGCCGCTGATGTGTTCCAGCGTTGCCCTTCATTATTCCAGGGTGCTCATCCTGAAACAATTGACTGACCTTTGAGACATCAAACCAAATTAGATTTTTCCCTCCAATAAATTCCATATAATTGGAGGTGTCCAGCTTGATTGTTATCTGTCACTTGATGTCTTGACAAAAGAATTGAAAGGCTCTAGGTTTGATGTATTTTTTTCCTCATAGTGTTTACGTGTGAGACAGACAGGTGGGGAGAAGAGGCTAGTTGCAAGCAGCACATAGAGAATCCTGAAATAGCAGTGTTCCAATATCTCAGAGCTTGCAACAAAAAAGAGGGAATCAAGCTATTTTCCAAAGCGCCTGAAGGCAGGACAAGAAGCAACGGATGGAAACTAACCAAGGAGAGAAGCAACCTAGAACTAAGGAGAAATTTCCTGACAGAACAATTAATCAGTGGAACAACCTGCCTCCAGAAGCTGTGAATGCTCCAACACTGGAAGTTTTTAAGAAGAGACTGGACAGCCATTTGTCTGAAATGGTATAGGGTTTCCTGCCTGAGCAGGGGATTGGACTAGATGACCTCCAAGGTCCCCTCCAACCTTATTATTATTATTATTATTATTATTATTATTATTATTATTATTATTATTATTATTATTATTATTAACAACAACAACACAGACCCTCTAAAACTCCCAGCTGAACATAACCCCTCTTTGTACATACTCGCACATAATTGCCTGTTGCTGCAATATTGCCCTGTTAGAAGAACTAATAGGAATGCTACAATCATGGGTAGAATCCCCCAGCTGAATTTACAGATTTTGACTTACGATTACAATTGAGCCCAAAAATACTGTTGCTAAGTAAAACATTTGTTAAGTGAATTTTGCCCCATTTTACGACTTTTCTTGCCACGGACGTGAATCACTGCAGTTATTAAGTTAGTAACATGGTTATTAAGTGAATCTGGCTTCCCCATTAACTCTGCTTGTTAGAAGGTCGCAGAAGCTGATTGCGTGACCCCTGCTACTATCATAAATATGAGTCATTTGCCAAGGATCTGAATTTTGATCATGTGACCATGGGGATGCTGCAACAGTTGCAAGTATGAAAAACAATCATAAGTCACTTTTTTCACTGCCATTGTAACTTTGGTCACTAAATGAACTGTTGTAAGTTGAGGACTACCTGTATTTCCCCAGCTGTTTCAACTCTCTTCTACTACTTGGTTAACGTTTTTAAAGAATTCATAGCAGTGGCTACAATGGATAAACATTCTGGAGCTCTTTTAATTTGCACAGTCAACATACTTGTATTCTTCCTAAGGGCAGCACTCCGTCCCTTGTTACAGATGGAAATGGCTCTCAAGATCAGCTAAAGCAGACATGTCAAACTCGCGATGTCACATGACGTCGCGCAACGTATCGGGACAGTTTTGCCATTGCCGGCAATGGGATGGGCGCGGCTTTCAGATGATGCGTCTGGCCCGTGGGCCGGCAGTTTGACACTCCTGAGCTAAAGGATCACAAGTCCCTTCAAAGGGAGTGCTTGAAAATGGCCATTCTGGATTTCTGTTTTAACACTCTATTCAGTCACAGAACCAATTGGTTTTTCTCTAATGTATGGACTTCAATTCCCAGAATTCCCCAGCCACCATGCTGGCTGGAGAATTCTGGGAATTGAAACCCATCAATTTAAAAGTTGCCAAGATTGAAAAATTCTATTCTAAACTTTTCCTGGTGCAGAGCAATCTCTGAAGGGTTTTTTTTAATACATAATATGCAAGGTCTTCACAATACAGAATAAATATTCTTGCCACTTTCTGCTTAGGATTCCAGGCTGGATCCTGGACAGCTTTCAGTCTGCCTCTGATAGGCATTTCCCTGAAGCTAAGCCTGTCTCGCATTGCTTGGAACTGTGATTGCTTTGTCTCCATCTCAGGCAGATATCCTGCTAGAACTCACTGCCCCTAATCCCTGACCCACAGGTTCTGCTCACCCATGCGAGGGAGGCCTAGGTTTCTAAAATAGGGGAATTTGTTTCATGAAGCTGACATTTTGCAAGCTTCATGGGCTAAGTTGCACATCTCTGTGTTGAGATGGACAGAGAAGCTAGCAAGTGGAAAATGCCTGAGCTATATGTAAAAGTGTCATGGTTCCGATAAATGAGACCAGTAGAAATAAGAACTCTGAGGCAGTTGCTTTCCTCAAAGAACAATCTTTAATGGCTACATAATATCAGCACGAACATAGGTGAAACCAAGACTAGAAGTCTCCCTCCCAAAAGGTTACAAAGTAAAAGTTAAACTTCCCACCCACTAAACATGTAATAAATCACATTCTCCAATTAACACCTTTGGCGGGCTTTCTAACAGTAGTTGTAGCCCACCAAACACTTGAGCACTTTGACCTTGGTTCCCATAAGAAAGTTATTGTTATAACTGAAATAGAAGAATGCATCTTCCCTTCCCCCTTAGCTGTGGCAAGCCGAAAAAACAAAGAAAAATGGCTGTAAACAGAGTAGTTTTGTAGGTTTGACAAAAAGCTGATGTAGGGTGACATTTGAAAGTGGCAATCATAAGCCAGAAAGTCCTTCATTAAAATTTCAATGGACAGTCTTAAGCAAGCTGCTTTGTTTCAACCTCAAATGCCCCGTGATGTACAGGGATGAAGTAAAGCCAACTTTACTCAAAGAAGTATGAGAAATGCAAATGCCAGCTTTAGCAGCCTGATGTCCTCCAGGTCACTCCATCCCATGGGGTTTCATTCCACCACTCTTTAGGACAGCATCTCCATGCATTTTTTTTCTCACTTCCTTCCCCTTGTTTCTCTAGAGAGATTTTAAGTATCCAGTAAGGCAGAAGAGACAGGAAAAGAAAACAGATATATCTAGCCAGACAGCAGCAGGGGACAATCTTTCCTCATTCTCATTCCTTGAATAGCACCTTTTCCATTTACCCCTCAATACTATGTTTCTATGTTCACAAAATAGGGATCAGGGATAAGGGAAAGAATCAATGACTGCAGTCATATAACATGCTAAGCTTGGTGAGAGCCGATCTAAGTTAGCTTTCTTGTGGCTTAACATGCTGTGTGAATCCAGTGCGTTTTTGTGAGTTGATTCAGTGCATTGTGCCAACTCTGAAAAAAACATATTTCAATAACCAAATTAAGTAATCTCATGCAAACCCAGTCTAGGCCCAGGATTTGGGGACCCTCTGGACATACATCTTAGAGGTCCAGACTTAGCAGGACCTTTTGTGGATTGTTTGTTGGCTCCTGTGGAACTATCCAGTTTGTCTATATGGTACTAATTTCAATACTTCATTCAGTGCAGGGTTGCCCAACCTTGGCAACTTTAAGATTTGTGGACTTCAACTCCCAGAATTCCCCAGAAAGAGTTGAAATCCACAAGTCTTAAAGTTGCAAAGACTGGACACCAATGATCTAGTCGGAAGCTATCCACTGGATGAGCCTCCTCAGTGCTTGTCAATGTTTGCCAAATCACCTTCCTGCAGTTCCTTCACTACTTTTCCAATATCCTCTTCCTTATTTTTAGTTCCTTGAACCCTAAGAAAAAAGCATTCCAAGGAGAACTCCCATCTCTCAAATTGTATTCCCAAATACATAGCTATGCATGATGGCCCTGAGATGGAATGAGTGACCAGGGAGCTGTCCTCAGTGCTGAACTACTTGGACATTACAACCTCCTTGAAATGACCAAGGGTTTGCTTCAAAAGAAACTTTACATTACAGTACCTTGTGAGAGGAAACTGAGAGCCAGTTTGGTGTAGTGGTTAAAGCATCAGGCTAGAAACCAAGAAACCATGAGTTCTAATCTCATCCTAGTTACAAAGCCAGCTGGGTGACTTTGAGCCAGTCACTTCCCCTCAGGAAGGAGGCAATAGCAAACCACTTCTGACATCTTATCAAGAAAACTTACTTTTCCGGGCAGTTTCCAGAAGTCGACACTGATGTGAAAGCATGCACTTATGCACAAACAAATACACACACACACACATATATAAAGGCAGCTTTCCCAATATGAGCTCCTCCATCTCAATTCACAGCCAGTACTGCCAAAGATCATGCTGATTTAGAAGTCTGAGAATTAAGTCCAATATAACTGCAAAATCATCACCATTATCATCATAGGTATTAATGATCACAACATCTACCAGATAGCCAATGCAATGTCATGATCTAATTACAGCCCTCTGTATGTGTATATTTGTATTGGGGTGCAGCTTTGGTTCAGGATATCATTGCACCTGCATGTTATAAATTTTGATACTCCCTCCCTCATGTCAAATAGGGGAAGCTGACTGAGACCAAATCCTTGAATTTACTGAGAAGAATTCTCTCTTTTCCCAAAAAGATTTTTTTTAAAATGAAAATATCTTTGAATGATGTTGCACAGAAAAAATAAATATATTGACTGTCAGTCACATTACTAAAGAGTTCAAAGGGGATGGGACTAAAATGGTTCTGACTGCTTTAGTTAGATGGAAGAAGAAAAGACTAAGAGAATATGTGTTAGGCTTAAGGCAATGTGGCATTTCCTTCTAAAATATTCAGCATCTTTCTAGCTGTCATTGGAAAAAGCTTCTTGAACAGTAGAAATATGTCATTTTTGAAACAGAAAAGGGAAGCAGAGAACAAAACAAGGTTTTTATCTACTTCTTATATCCAGTCACCCAAAAACTACCTTAAAGAAAGGTCTCTTCTATGGAAAAAAAAACTCTGGGTCAACAGGCCAAGATTATAACTGATATGAAAAATGGTGAAACAGAAGCCCTCTTGCATTTGATATTTCTATTTCTTTCACTGCTTCAACTCTATACTTTGTCTTCTTTCTAGTTTTGATGCCCAGTAGGGTAGCTTCACCTGGAGGCACTCCCAGACATAAGGGAGACTCACATTTTTCCAGCTATTCACAGGCAGAGGCAGCAAGAAATTGCTGCGAAAGCATTAGGTGCTAAAAGCAATCTTCTGATGGTTGTGGTTGTAAGCTGGTGTTATGTGCATTTCGTCATCTCTGACACTATAAATACCCCAGTATTTTTTCACAATGTTCTATTTTCCCGCTTAGTGGGAATATGGGTGAGATACTGGGCACTAAGCTCTGAGCTGGGTTGTTTTCTTGCAGACATCTCATTTCTCAAATTAGGTAACATCATCAGTGCTAGTTTGGGTAATGAAATGTCTGCAAGAAAACAACCAAGCTCAGAGAGCACCAAGGGTCCTTTATTTCAACCATGAGCTACAAATACTCTCCTTTATTGGTACTATACTGTATGCTTTGCCACAACATCTATAAACCCATTAGTGATCTCTGCTAAGTAAAAGATGATAAGGGGAGCTGCTGTTTCCACATTTTAATTCTCCCAATTGAACATCAATTGGCTAATTGACTCAGATTACAATGACAACCGTGGAGAAAACTACCAACCCAACTCTGAGAAACCAGCCATTAATTAAATCTTGAAACAAGCAGAGAACAATGGAAGACTATCTCAGCATCAGAATGCATTAACCAGCCTGTGATTGTATAAATGAAGGTTTGAACAAATAGGGGGGATGCAGAAAGCACATTGTGATAAGTAGCCATCTATCATCATCCTTAAAGGTGTTTTTATCAATTAATGAATTAAATCCTGACTCCTCTCAGGTGGATAGAAATATTGCAGGATAAGAAAAATGTGCTTGTGGAATTGGGTTAATGATCAGGGAAGTGAATTACATATTGGGGGAAACAAAGCTACTACTCTTCCCCAAGGATGTGAAGCCTGTGTGTCAGAAACCATATGCCCTGCCTGGGGTAATCCTCCCATTCCTCTTCAATTACTGATAATGTTCAATAAATTATTTAAAGATTAAACATCACAATTTTAAGACTGGGTAAGGGAGAGAGAATGGATGAAAGGGAAGAAACTTGTGAAGGATAATTTATAGGGTCTCACTGTGTTTGCGGTATTTACATTTTCTTCCTTTCTATGTGGCTCCTTGATAGATTCCATAAAATCCATATCTTGCAATGGAACCATACAGTGTTTGGTACTATGCTTTATTTGTAGACCATGGCCAATCTAGGAGGCAGAGGGTTTGCTTTTGCGATATAGCCCGGTGTGTCTGTGTGAGAGAGCCATCTGTTTTGGAATCACATTCTACTAGAGCAGGGCTTTTCAACCAGTGGTATGGGTACCACCTGTGGTACATTGGCACCTGGCAGGTGGTCTACCACCATCCTAGAAAAGTGGTAGCGGGGAGGGGAATGAGCTGAACCGGTGGCAGCACTGCACAAGCCTGAGCAAGAGATGGCTGGAGCTGCAGGGCTGTCACGGATCAGCGGAAGTGCCAGGATCAGCACTTCTTCGGGGCTGTCAGGGCTCAGTGGAAGCGCCAGGATCAGCACCAGGCTCCAGCTGGAGCTCGGCGCTGATCCTGGCGCTTCTGCTGAGCCCAGAAGAAGCGCCGATCAGCTGGAATGTTGCAGCATCTCCAGGGTCTTGTGATTTACATTCAGATGCTTGGCAACTGATTCATATTTATGATGGTCACAGTGTCCCAGGGTCATGTGAAGTGACCAAAACCTGCTGCAACCACCCAGCAGATGAGGGGAATAAAAATCAAACACACCCTCACCCCACCCCCGCTGCCAATCCTCAATAGAAATTCTCACAACAATGAAAACCTCGACAGGAGGAAGAGCGCGGCCGGGTGGGCAGGCAGGTGTTTTGCTCGGTTGTGGCTTGGGGGGCACTTTTTTCAATGCCATTGTAACTTTGAACAGTCACTAAGCGAACTGTTGTAAGTTATCACTTTTTCCTTTTTTGGGGGGGGGTCATCAAGCTTTTAACACCTTGCTAGGCAACTGGTGGTACTCGGATATTGCCATATCCTAAAAGTGGTACAATGGGTGAAAAGGTTGAAAAGCCCTGTACTAGAGTACTAGCACTATTAGAGTAATGCTATGCCTCTGTTCCTCAGGTTCTCATCTACAGTCCCTGCCAATTGGCTAGGAATGTCTCAACTCATATAATCTCTTGCTGAACATTTAGTATGAAGAAAGCTTATCCTTGTCATGCTATGGTTTTCAAAATGGTATTTGCCTTTGCATCTCTACATATAGTCAATGTGTGTCTGTGTGTCTTTTGCTCCGAGAGACACTTGAGAAACTACAATGAGATTCCTGCACAAGCTTGCCAGTAAAATCGGTTGATCCATTGCAGCCTATATGAACAAACTGACAAGTTATAGTTTGTGATACTGTAAGATGACAAGGTGAATACATGGGTGGTGAAGAACTGGACTGTAGTGAAATTGGTCAGATATGCAGGAGAACAATTCCTTGAACAAGCAAAAACAATTACCTGACATTATTATCCTTAGACATAAGATAGCACTAGTATCTTATAATTATATTACTTGGTTGTTTGTATGTACACTGAGAGCTTATACACCAGAGACTAATTCCTTATGTGTCCAATCACATTTGGCCAACTATTCTATTCTATTCTATTCTATTCTATTCTATTCTATTCTATTCTATTCTATTCCATTCCATTCCATTCCATTCCATTCTTTAGGCAGTGTAGTTGACTGGGCCAAGCTATGTTAGCAGTCTCCAAATATCTGAAGGCAGTGGTGGGATTCAGCCAGTTCACACCACTTCGGCAGAACCAGTAGCTGATTTTTTGTTGCCCAGGCCCAGAATGGACTTCTGGAAACAGCATCCACACAGAGAACTGGTTGTTCCCATATTTGAATCCCACCACTGTCTCACACCCAAAGTTACATAAAACTACGGTATATCAAAAGTCAGTAGCATTAGCATTTTAGGCTTATATACCACCCCATAGCAAGTTACCAAAAATCCAAATTTTGGACACTCTCCATGCCGATGCTGCAATGGTCATAAGTGGAAGTCACTTTTTTTTCAGTGCTGTTGGAACTCTGAATGGTCACTAAATGAGTGGTTGTAAATTTAGGACTACCTGTGGGGGGAATTTGCCCATAATTAGGCCTAGTAAAATGAGGCAGGGGCAGGTTTGTGCATGAGGAAGAAATCTTTTCTGCAGATGTTTCTCATCTTTGGAACATGCTTGCCACAGAGATTGTTTATCACAAAAATGTATATACCACCCTACCTCAAGAATATAGGTAGTTTACTGCCAACAACATTTAGTGAAAGAATATTCTGCAATAATCCACTAGAATCCATAGTAAATTCATTAAGTCTGCTACAGCTCTTCAAGATTTTGGTTACCTATATCCTTCTTTTAAGTCAACTTTCTTACACACCTTTCAACATTCTCAACAATGGCCATGCTGGTTGGAAAATTCTGGAATTGAGGTGCACTTACCAGGAATGACCCAGAGCGAAAAAGACTTATTTTAGCACTCTGCTTTGTTTGTTTGCTTATCAAATTTATTTGCCAATCATCTTGAGAGGCTTACAACAAGATAAAACATACCAACATTTTACAATTATAAATATAAAAAACTGATTAAAATTACAAAAATTAAAACAAACTAAAAAAAAGGGGGGTTTGCCTTTTTTATTAGTACACCAATCACCTCCAGACAACAGCTTCTCCTTCAGGACCTCATGCCAGCTAGCACAGAGTGGTTTTAAGGCTTTTTCTGAAGGGTAAAAGGTAAATTTTCTCCTGTGGCAAGATGTTCTGAAGGGCAGGAATAGTGGCAGAAAAAACTGTTACGACCCCTTAAATATGAGCCATCAGTGTGCTGCAGCTGCCAAAAATGCCAGTGCAGCCCTAGGCTTCAGAGGGATAGTATCAAGATCATGTGAAGTATTAGTATTGCTTTATACTGCTTTGGTAAGACCACACTTTCAATACTGAGTACTGCATTCAGTTTTGGTCACCACGATACAAAAATGATGTTGAAACTCTAGAAAGAGTGCAGAGAAGAGCAACAAAGATGATTAGGGGACTGGAGGCTAAACTGTATGATGAATGGGGTTGAGGGAACTGGATATATCTAATCTAATAAAAAGAAGGACTAGGAGTGACATGATAGCAGTCTTCCAATATCTGAGGGACTGTCAAAGAGAAGAGAGAGTCAACTTATTTTCGAAAGCACCTGAGTGCAGAACAAGAAGTAACAGATGGAAGTTTATCAAAGAAAGATCCAACCTAGAATTAAGGAGAAATTTCCTATCAGTGAGAACAGTTAATCAGTGGGATGCCTTACCTCCTGAAGTTACCGTATGTATGCTTCATTACTGAAGATTTATGGAGATTCTCAGTCCTCCAGGTCATGGTTGTCCCAAAGGTGCTTTTTCACTTGGAGGACTGAGAATCTCCATAAAATTTAACTATGCACTTTGGGATAAACACCCTTTGAATGGTGCAGGAGTATGAATGGATTTCCAAAAGATTAAGAAATTCAGTTGCCTTTTGAAAAAGCATCTTTTAGGATGACCATCATTGAATTTTTTAAAGAAAAGATTGGACAACCATTTGTCTGGAATGGTGTTGGGCCTTCTGTTTGAGCACAGGGTTAGAATAGAAGCCTTCCAACTTCTATTTTGGATACCACCAGCCAAAATTCCTTGACAGATGGGATACGCAGTAGGACCCTTCTTTAAAATTAGTAACCAATATACCTTGAATTGTACCTGGAAGGAGATCAGCAACCGGTGCACCTAGTGGTGGGATTCAAATATGTGAACAACCGGCTCTTTGTGTGGATACCACTACCGGAAGTCCATTCTGGGCCCGGGCAACAAAAAAATAGCTACCAGTTCTGCCGAACTTGTGCAAACTGGCTGAATCCCACCACTGAGTGCACCTCACATTACAGTGGTGTTAGATGTGCCACCATTGGGGCCTCCAAAACTGTCTGCAACACTCTGTTCTGGACCAATTGTATCTTCTGAATACTCTTCAAGGGTAGCCCCATCTTCTTGATCAATGCAGTATATTACCACTGTTGTTAATTATTTGGATATTTATCATTGACCTAATTTAACCTGTTACTACCTTCAGATATTTAGTAACCTTAAAGTTGGCCTCAAGTATGTTAAGTGCTTTGAATTATTTCCTTTGATGTAGCTTCTAACCTCCCAAATATTCCTTACCTTATCAGGTTTGCTTTGTTCTGTTTATATGCACTATGTTGCAGCCGACACACACCCCTCCCAGTTTTTATCCATTTCTAAAGATGCCTTTGGGATCTATATTAGGCCCAGAGGCATTTTTGGACCGATGATGCAGAATGCTGGCATTTTGGTCTGTGGGGTATTAACCTTCCATTTATCTCTGTTTTCATTTTTTTAAAAAATAAAAATAAAAATCAGATGAAGTGCATAGGCTGTCAGGCACCAAGGGAGGCTCCAGTGAGAATGGGATGATGCAAAAAACTTATTTTTAATAGGTTTGGTCCCACTGCAAATAACATGAAGCTCTTTACCAGATAGGTTGGATAAAAGCATCAGAAAGAGGTCAGTCCCTGTTAGTAAGTACTTTTTCTTCAATCTCTAAAGTGCCACGTAAATCTTATTTTTATTTATCCCCATGATTGAACATGACCTGTCAAATTGTTTAATGGCTTAATACTTGAATAGTTTCTGGGTCTGGGCCTTCATGGATTTTTAACAGCTGAATTTTAAAGGCCTTTTTTGTCAGATTATTTAGAAAGGAGGGAGGGAATTAAGTTGAGTTCCCACATAAATTATCCTTCTTTCAGTGCTGCCGCTTCTCACCTTTCAGAACATCTCCTGGCAAATACTTTTCTATTGGAAAAGCTGGGATATCTCCAGGACTCTTGGTCTTTCTTTGCTTTCAATTCAGAACAGGTAGTCCTCGATTTATTACCATAATTGAGCCTGGAGTTATTGTCAGTAAGTCACACCAGTTGTTAAGCAGCATCACGGGACTGACCCAATTTTATGAAATATGACATATTTTTGTGGGGGTCATTAAGGAATCACCCTGGTCATAAAGTGACCATAGGAGAGGGGGAGCAATTGGAACTTTGAATCCAGTTTTGGGTAAGTTATAGCTTCAAATGGCTGCTAAGTGATCAGTTGTAAATTGAAGACTAACGCAATGCAGGTGTGAGCTTGCCCCTTTGAATATTTCTTTCCAGCTTCATCTTTCCATAGAAGGAGTTCTGTTCATTGTAGAGATTCCATTATCTCCCACCACAGTGGTGGGATTCAGCCAGTTTGTACCACTTCAGCACAACCGGTAGCTAATTTTTTGTTGCCCAGGCCCAGAATGGACTTCTGGAAGCAGCATCCACACAGAGAACCGGTTGTTCCCATATTTGAATCCCACCACTGTCCCACCCCCAAAGCTACATAAAACTATATCAAGAGTCAGTAGCATTAGCATTTTAGGCTTATATACCATCCCATAGCACTTTTACAGCACTCTCTGGGTAGTTTATAATATTTTGCATATTGGTCTCAACAATCTGGGTTCTCATTTTACCAACTTCGGAAGGATGAAAGGCCGAGTCAACCTTGAGCCAGTCAGGATTGAACTCCAGGCTGTGAGCAGAATTTACCTGCAATAGTGTACTTTAACCACGGTGCCACCAGGGCTCAGTAAAATCACTAAACCTCTAATCA
This sequence comes from Protobothrops mucrosquamatus, assembly GCF_001527695.2. Lineage (NCBI taxonomy): Eukaryota > Metazoa > Chordata > Lepidosauria > Squamata > Viperidae > Protobothrops > Protobothrops mucrosquamatus. Next base: position 75,205 of record NW_015387851.1, read on the forward strand.
CATCCACCTATCAGGTCATTATGTTAGACTGCAATATAATTTATTTGTTTTGTTTTGGCACTACCTAGTATGGGAACACAGTAATTGTTGGGAAACTGCCAGTTAGGTGGAAAGGGGGATCAAACATGAGCTTAGCTTAGAGTCATTGTGCAGCAGCAAGAGGTATAAGCTTGAGACTGGACAGTCACCTGTCTGAGACGGTATAGGTTCTCCTGCTTAAGCAGGGGGCTGGACTAGAAGACCTCCAAGATCCCTTCCAGCTCTATTCTATTCTTGATTTTCCCCCAAATCTATGAGGCCTTATCCGGTAATTTCCAGGAAAAGGTTAAAAGTCTGGGGAGATTTTTGAAATCTATGTAGTCAACAATAAAATTGCTTGCTTTAGTTATTTATGACTGGCTCTGGTTGCTGGTGCCTGACAGTAATTGTGTTTTGATAACCCGGGTATCAGAGGTTGTATGAACTCAGCCACTTGAAGTAGGCAACCAAAAGGTACTGCAAAAGGTTAGCTGCAACTGTCAGCTTTATATATAAAGCACATAACATGAGTGGGCTACAAGTCAGCCTTAGGAATAATTCTGCTTCATTTTTCAGTTCTTAGAAAAATGCTCATATTTGCCCTCAATGAAGACCTTTCTATGTCTACAATGACTCCAACAGAAGCATTACAGTTACATTCCATTTACTGACTAGGTTCATGCAATAAACTTAATTAGGTCAGTTAAAGAGCTAATGGTTTCATTGGCCCAGAATGCAGATAAGAGATGGTAACTCCTGTTATCTGAGTGGCTCATCAATTGCCGGCTCTCTGCTCTTTCCCACTGAGCTTTATGTCATCTTTCTTCTACTCAGGAAAGTGCCATCTCAAATGGTAGGGAGGGGATCTTGTTTGCATCCTACTGAACTGTGGGAGATAATGGAATCTCTGCAATGAACAGAACTCATTCTATGGAAAGATGAAGCTGGAAAGCTTGGTCACAGCATACTGCACTGCTGAGAACATGCTGGAGCATCTGGGGAAGATGGAGAACGAGAAAGGGGGGAAAAGGTCCCAGTTCCTCTAGAATTCTTCAACTAAGGTTCATTTGGGGAAATTGGAACTTTAAGGCACATGGACTTCAACTCCGTGCTGGCTGGGGAATTCTGAAAGTTAAAGTCCACATGTCTTAAAGTTGCCAAGGTTGGGAAACCTTAATCTTATGAATATAAAGAGACCAAGCCAAAAGTACACATGGGAGCTACCAGCATTTGAATATTTCTGTTGGTGTGTTTGAAAAAAAGGCAATGTCACTCAATGCATGACTATTGTGAAGGTATATTAAAAGCAAGATCTTGTGTTGCCCTGGGAAAATCTTGATTTGCTATCTTGAGTCAGACTTTTATAGACTTCATATCTATAAATCATTTAAAGACTGTGTTATCATTTGTTGCGCACTTGGCTCTCTTTTTCTCCTTCAGTCTTTGGTTGTAAATAGGTTTCCCCATGGCCTAACAATGCAAAATAAGTTTAGAAGCCAACAAAACAGAGCCAGCCAGAAGGAAAAACTCTGTCTTGTACCCTTGGTATTCCTGTTTGATTAGCAAAGCAGAGGCTTGTTTGCCTCCAAGCAGTGGCTCATTCAACAGTCGCTACAGCTGAACTGTGGGAAAATATTATTTCTCCTCGGAGGAAAGCCAACACAAATCACAAGTGCTATGCTAGAGATCAGGCCAAAAATCTATCACATCCATACTTTCGTACCAACCAGGTGCCCCTGGAAAGCCCGTGCAGAGGATAAATGGGTAATAGCAAATATTCTCCCTCTTTAATTATTGGCAATCATTAGAGTCTATCTTTGGTTCTGCTGGATAGTAGGTCAAGACCTGGAGGTTTGGAAGGGTCAATTAAGGATATTAACTAATTCCCTATTCAATAATGAGGCTCCATATTAAAACATCTCTGCAGATGGCACACAGTCCAGCCTCTGCTTAAAACTGTGGAATGAGAAATTCGCCATTTCCTTTGGTAAATGGTTCTTTTGGGAATTCCACTGTCCAGCTGCTCTGTTGGGAAGAATATTTTGCTTTCCCTTAACTGGAGGCCATTATTTGTCCTGACTCTGCAATGCCAGACAACAGGATGTGAACTAATAGTCATATCTAGCCGTAAAGGGTACCCAGTGCAACACTTTCCCTCCATACATGCTATGTCTGTGGCCACTTAGAGGGTTATCTGTGCCCTCAGGGTCACATGAATAGTGCAAATGGGTGCACTTCTTGGAACTGTTGAACTGATTGTATTGTAAATAGGAGGTAGGTGGTGTCACATCCCTCCCCTCTGGGTTGTCTCCATCCAGGACAACAATGACCTGGATGACTGAAAATCTCCATAGATATTTAACGATGCAGAACTGAAGAAGCTTCTTGGATGAGAAGCAAAACATCTTCAAGGAAAAACAAAGGAAGTCCAGTTGCTTCTTGAAAAAGCATCTTTGTCCCAGTGATCACCTTTGTTGGTTGTTCCTAGGTTCCAGTATAATCAAAGAAGGAGAAAAATGGTTCCATAGGATACCATATATTCATACACTTCACTCATCTCCTCTTCCCACTTGTTTTTTTCCTATGCTCTAAATATCCTAAGTGATCACCAAAATATTGTTCCAACTCATTGATCATTCTGACTGTACTTTGCAGCTTTTCAGCATATAAAATATCCTTTTTTTGAAGTGTAGTGAACTTACAAGCAATCAATGACACACAAATACCAACATGACATTGAGTGTTCATAGTCCACGAGTCATAAAAGAGCCAAGGTTGCCTACCCCTGGCTAGGTCTTGTTTTATTTTTATAACTCCTAGATTGCTATATTTTTAATTAGGCATCTTTTGTTAGTGAGCTTTAAAACCCATAACTAAAAGATGCCTTAGAATACAAATGGAGGAACCGTATATATAAACTTAAAAAATCATCAACCCAAAGTCATAAAAATAGGAAAAGCTTTGTGTCAAAGAGAGATTATAAGTGCCTCCCTAAAGAATAATACAGAAAAGACTTGCTTCAGGTTCAGGCAGCAGTTTGTTTCACAATAAAGGTCTCAGCATGGAAAAAGCAGAATTATTGTTGACCTTAGATGTTGCTGTGTTAAGCCAAAGTGTGGTTTGTTTGATTTTGGCTTAGAATATTTTGAAAATTCAGTCAACTGTGAGGTTAGTTAACAAAACATTGTTAAACAATTCAAAGTTTTATGAGATGCAAGAATCAGATATTTGTTTATATAAGAAACAGATAAGAAAAACAACTTCTTCCGTTATCTCTATGATCAATTTGGTCTAGTGGTTAAGGCACCAGGCTTCAAAGCGGGAGAGCATGAATTTAAGTTCTGCCTTAGTTATGAAAGCCAGCTGGGTGACTTTGGGCCTGCCATTTTCTCTTAGCCCAGCCCACCTCACAGGATTGTTGTTGTGGGGAAAATAGGAGGCAGAAGGAACATTAGATGTGTTCATCATCTTGAATTGTTTGTAAAGAAGCCTAGCACATTATATAGAAGAATGGCCTAGAAGCTTTTCTCGTCCAGACATGGCAGTTTCAAATTAGCTTAGCTACTACTAGTTTACTGACCAATTCATTACTTCCCAATAAGTACTTCTCAGAGTAAAACATGCATGGTGAAATGAAGTCTTGAATCACAGGAGGGAGGGGATGCTTCCTAGGGGGCTAAGAGAGTTCCAAGTGGAATTTGGAACATATGGTAGGCAAGAAGAGAGCAAGGACTGGCCCTCCATAGCAGTTCCCAAATAATATCTATAATCATGCAGGTAGCTGCTTTAGTCTGGCAAGAATCTGTCTGTAAGGGAGCAACAATAAATAAACTTTCAGAAGTAACTCCACTCAGACGTTCTTGGTATGTGGGGCCTTACAATATGAAAAGTTGTGTTTGGAACCACATTCTTTGATAAGAATCTTCCAGTATCACTTTCTTTCTTTTTTTCTCCCCCAGCTATGAGATTATTTTGGGATATTGCTCTAGGAAATACAAGAAAACTCATCTTAAAACTGTAGCAAGCAATAGCACTTAGACTTATATACCACTTCACAGTGTTTTACAGCCCTCTCTAAGCGGTTTACAGGGTCAGCCTATTGCCCGCAACAATCTGGGTCCTCATTTTACCGACCTCGGAAGGATGGAAGGCTGAGTCAACCTTGAGTCGGTCAAAATCAAACTCCTGGCAGTGAGTAGTGAGTTTGCAATCCTGCATTCTAACCACTGTGCCCCCATAGCTCCTGCCTACAACTGTAGGTATTTTATATACATTTTTATACAAATTTTATGTGTTTTAGTAAAGTGCACATACCTCCATATCGGTGATATGCAGACAACAGTATGTTGGCTTACAAGGTACTCATAATGTACTTTCTTGAGTAGAGATCCTGGCTTTCACAGAACAATCTGAGTGTACTTGTAGCACAATCAAGCATTTGTGTCATTCTAGTCCAAACTAATACCATTGTTACTGTTAGTGAGCATATACCATATATGTCATAGATATGAAGTCTGGTAATCTAGTCCAGTGGTTCTCAACCTTTTCTTTATCATGGACCCCCTTTAAATACCTTTTGTGGCCACGGACCATGGCAATGGTCCCCCAAGACCTAACTCAAGATTTAAATCATAACATTTCTTCAAGCCTTCGTGGACCTCCTGTGACGATATTGCAGCCCTCCAGGGGTTTGCAGACCACAGATTGAGAACAACTGATCTAGTCTATCCTTCATCTTATTGAAAAGCTTTAAGCTTAACCCAAGCCATAATCAGTGGCAGGAGTCAATATCTTTGTGTCTATCTGGTGATGATTGTAGTGTATGGAAAATTGCTACTTGGAGTATAAGAGGAACAAACGGAAATGACTTAACAAATGAAATGGCTAAATGAAAAATAGATATATTGTGCTTCTGTGAAACTAACGATCTGTTTCAAATGTAAAGTTTAAGTATATTTCTATTCTTATGTGCTAAAAGGCAAAAGAATGAATATAAAACTAAAAGCATGATCAATTCAATGGTTTATGATGAAAGATTGATAGAATTAGGCAAGGATACAAGGATGATGAGAGATCCTAAATATGGGACAGATCCTTATCTGATAGGTCCAAGGGTGGATCATGAGAAAAAAATGAACACAAAAGAAAATGAAATACGTTACAGTGAATATGGAATGAATGCAGAAAAAGAAAAATGTGTCATGTATTAAAAAGTATTAGAAGATAATCTTATCTTCCGAAACGTGGTATATTTAACCCTTTAGACAGTGAATTCAATTTTTATATGATATCTGCTTTACTGCTTTGGGCTACCAGATCTGGACAGATGGTAGATGCTAATAAGGAAAAAGAAAAACAAATTTTAACTCTTTGCTGCCATGTAGACATCAGCTGATATTAAGCAGCCTAGAGTTGGTATCCCTCAATGTATTTTTCTCCATTGTAAATATATTTGTGTTTGACTCTTAAGTTTCAAGCCACAATAGTGTAGAAAAACTGAATTTGGCTGTTTTGTATATTCTGGCACTGCTACATTTGTTGACTTGTGAAGTTGTATGAGGCATGCAAACTTCCAGGTGTAATATCCATCTCTATTCTACAGGTAGTAGAATAATCATTGCTTAATGATTGTTGCTTGGCAACTGCTTGAAATTAACAACAGACCTCTACAGAGTTACTTATGACCCAGTTATGGAGTTCCAATACCTTTCCATGGCCACATGATTGCATTCTGAGCACTTGAGTGCTGGCTCACATTTATGGCAATTTACAATGTACCGTGGTCACGTGACCATGATTTTCAGTGGTTTGTGGTTTTTTTGCTGTTTTCTGATGTTTACTTCTGATTTCTGGCAAAAATGTCCATTGAAGAGTTTGCTTAACGACTGCTGTATTCACTTAGCAACTGCACCATTCACATACCAAGCATTGCAAAAAAAAAGTTGTAAAATCAATTGTGGTTGCATGGTGATCCACTTAACGACCACCATGACTTATAACTGCAAGAGCCTTGATTCTTCTGGTTCAATTATGGTCATACGTTGAGGACTATCTGTACTCCACTTGTCCCTGTCGTTCAAAAATTCCTCTGAAGAGCTCAGCTCTTGGCTGTGGTGGAATCAAAATCTCCTGACATGTTTTAAAAATAAAACCTTAAGCTAAATTCAAGGGCTCATCGCCAGGAACAGTAGAGGCTTTTCCTGGGGGGGAGGGGGGAGGAAACTCTTCCAAACAAGAAGCCATTAATTACTCAACAATTAGGAGGGGATTGAAAAGAAGCAAAAGAACAGTGTGAAATGTTAGCTTTTGCGGGGTTTCTGATTTCCTGTTTACTCATTATACACCTGGTGTACTATTGTGAATCTTTCCCCCCCCCTCATTAATTATGATAAATCTTATGCAGGCAGACGAGAAATATTTGTAGCTTCCAAAAATCAGTGTTTTGAAAATATTTAACTTCTATGCATCAGGAGCATTATGTTTGGGACACATTCCCAGGTGGCTCAGTGATGGCTGATTTCCATCACATGTGTAAGAGAAGATTCACATTCCAGGAAATTGAACCATGTGTTTAGCATACAGATGAAACTGTTGTATATCAAATCAGCTAATTGGTTGAATGCCAGGCAGAGAAATTCTTTGGCATTCTTCCTACCAATTTTTATTCCCTCTGAGGAAAGAAGTTTGTCATCCTTTCAAAGTGGAAGAGAATTTTGGAGAAATTCTCCTGAGTGTTACATTACATTTTGGCTCATGTTGTTTATAAGGTGGACAGGTTCCCTTGCCTTTCCTTATACAATCATCTCTCTATGGGTCTGCATCCATCATGGGTGTCCAACTACAAGGGGTGTCCAATCTTGGCAACTTTAAGACCTATGGACTTCAACTCCCAGAATTCTCCAACATGGCTGGCTGGGGAATTCTGGGATTTGAAGTTCACAGGTCTTAAATTTACCAAGATTGGACACTCCAATTTACTCCATAGGCAAGACATTAAGAGGTGTGGGAAATTTTCCCATAAGCCCTGATTCTTCTGGTTCTAAGATGGCCTTAGACACCTTCATCCTGATGAGAAATTCAGGGAAGCTGCCTATCTTATTTCCATGCCTACAGATTTGTTGGAAAAGTTTGAAAGGGCATTAGCTGCATTACAGATATAGCCCTCAGCTTACAGCCACAATTCAGCCCCAAATTTCCATTGCTAAACATGATATTCAAGTGTTTGGAACTGTTTGGTTGCTTTTCCCACATAGTTTTCTAGAGATGATGTAATTATTCCCACCTTTGGATAATGAAGGTGAAAGAGGGGTACAAATTTATAGCTTAAACTTGTAAGGATTCAGCTAAGATGAGTAAAGATCAAAGATATGGCTGATGGGGAATGCAAAATATAACACACACACCCCAAAAAGGGGGGCTGGGGGATTTTATCTTATAAGATAACTGTGAGCCAAAGAATCAAAGATAAAAGGAAAGTCAAAGAGATTGTGGGTCTGTTGCACAAGAAAGAGAGGACAGCAAGGGAGAAAGTGATACTATTTTGTGCTTACTTTACCATCTTTCGGAAGATGAAGAGAGCTTCCCAATATGGTTGAAGAAAGAATAGAAGGAAAATTCAACTCAGGATTGATAAAGGTATGCTAATAGCCACATTTATTTATCAAACTTAAACTTACATACAAAGCCCTAGGGGTTAGGGGTCAATTTGGAAAAGTCATAAATACGAAACATTTGTTAAATTTTTACAGATTTTTGTAATAATTTCTTTTAAAAACGCTAATGGATTAGAATGCTATCCTATAGAGAAAAACACCACCTATTTCATTTGTGATGGATTCTCTTTTTGGAGGCACAAGCAGGGCCTTTTTGATTATACGGCCTGGAGGATGGAGTACATTTGGTCATAAACGTCAGAGGCTATCAGGCTGAATTTTGTTACATTTCCAAACAATCTCTCTGCTTTTCCCCTCCTTGATGGCTGTCCTTGCTGAGCTTCTGTCTCAGATAGTATCAATTTAAATGCGGGGATGGCATTTCGGAAGTATTAACATAAAGGTGAGATACAAACCCCACAAAACATATCTACCCTAAAATCAAATGCAGAGATTGCTATGTCCAAAAAGGTAAATGCACTCCATATGGACTTGTTATGGATAAAGCTAAAGTTAGGGGTTCTACATTGTCTCAGTGGCTGAATATTAGGAAGGGGAAGTACAACCTTTTACAGTTAATAGGCCATTAATAACTAAATGACACTTTGTGCACCTGATGGCTGCTGTAGCAGCAATACTTGATGGCTTATTTTCTAAGAATAATGAGAGGGCCTGAAAGGAACCTCCCTGTTTTGTTTCTCTTCTCTTCTCATTAATCATCTTCAATTGCCCTTATTGGCCAACGATCAGCTTTGTTACCCTTTTAATGGCAAGAGAATAATTTCTAGTCTAATGTTTTGTGCCCTGTCTCCTGCAGCACTCAAGTTTCAGGGTACGTTTCTAACATCTAATTTTACAAATATGCAAGGTAATTTGGAGGGTGAGTGTGTCGAGCAGACAGTGCTTTGATTTCTAAAGCAAACATCGATTTCTTCCAATGATGAACCTCAGTCTCTACCCACCCCAGGGTTTTTACCAAAAGATGCCTGCAAAACTCACACCTCCCGCTCTTTTGCTCTATTTCTGTCTTTCAAACTTTCAGCCTGTTCTTTTCCATCGCTCAAAAGCAGGTGTGTCCACCAGCTGCCCTCAATATTAATTTAAAAAAGGGTCTTCCCAGCCATAAAGTTTCTCCATGAAGCATGTTTAATGAAATGGGAATGAAATGCAATCTTAGAGGAAAAACACTTTCCTGGTCTCTTGCAGCTTTGATATTTGACTTGCAACCACTACATATAAATATGTATGAGCAATTCGGCCAATTGGGGCAATGCCAATAGCAATCAAAGTTGCACAAGCATATCTCTGCCATATACAGGTAGTTTTCGACTTATGACCATAATTGAGCCCAAAATTTTGTTGCTTCCCCATTGACTTTGCTTGTCAGAAGGTTGCAAAAGGTGATCACATGACCCTGGGACACTGCAACCGTCATCAATATGCACCAGTTGCCAAGTGTTTGAATTTTGATCAAAGAACTATGGGGAAAGCTGCAATGGTCGTAAGTGTGAAAAATCATGTCACTTTTTTCAATGCTGTTGTAACTTCAAACGGTCACTAAATGAACTGTTGTAAGTCGAGGAGTACATATATTAGCGTAGACATTCATGGCTGGTATCTGATGGGCAGCTTCAGGGTTTTGGTGGCCATGGTCTAGAGAACAGATTTCCTTATGTTTCACCAGCGAGTGTAGTTGGCATCTTCAGAGGCGAAGTGGCTTGCTATTCGTTCTGATTCAGATAACCTTTATTGTCATTTTTTTCCTGTGGGCACAATGGCACACATTAAAAATGAAATTTAGTTGCTTGCTCTCAAGTGTACACATACATAACACACATTTAAAACATACTATATACAACATATGTATAGACCTACACCTTTACATATAAGTAACATATAAATATTAATCACAGTCTATCTTGAATACATAACGGAAGGAGGAAGCTTTAGCGTTCACAAGGTTAATACTGTATGGAACAAAGATGTGACTGAATCTGGATGTTCTGCTTCGGATACCACAGAGCCTCCTCCCAGAAGGAACAGGGAAAACAGGTAACAAGGAAAACAGGTTGTGAAGAGGATGTGTAGTGTCCCAGACAATCTTGCAGACCTGCTCAAGCAACGCTTATATACTATGCCCGGGATGGAAGGGAGGGAACTACCAATAATCTTTTTAGCCATCCTCTGCTTCTAAACCAGACTGTGATGCTGTATGACAGGATGCTCTCAATTGTCCCTTTGTAGAAAGTGGTAAGGACAGGGGAAGGAAGATATGCTTTTCTCATGCGACACAGAAAATGCAGGCGCTGCTGTGCCCGCTTCGCCTGTGTCTCACTGTTGAGCAACCAAGCCAGCCTGCTTGTTAACTGCACACCCAGGAATTTGATGCTGGTAGCCATCTCCACAGGTGAATCATTGATGCACAGAGGAGTGTGGCTGTGTCTGCCTTTTCTGAAATCGACAATGATCTCTTTGGTTTTCCCAGTATTTAAAACCAGGCTGTTTTCCTTACTGCACAATAAGGATCAGGATCATAGCTTGAAGTTCAGAAAGATTTATTGCTCAAGGCCACACACAACAACTTAGTTAAATAACAGTCAGCACTGAATTGGCAGTAGATATGGGCCAACAGAATTCAAGGGAGGGCTAATCTTGGATCTCTTGTGGCAATGCAAGAACGCTGCCCTCCAGCTCTGCCTGCTCTTCTCCTATACTGTCAAAAGCAGAGCTCCTAGGCAAGTTATGATCCTGCACATCTTATTTATTTAATTTGTTAAGTTTATATGCTTAAACTTATAAGGCAATTCAGGGCAACCATATATTTGTCAGATTAGTATTCTGCTTTCTCTTCAGATGTACATCATGCTTCCTCCTCCCATTTTACCCAGTGGCGGGATTCAAATATGTGAACAACCGGTTCTCTGTGTGGATGCTGCTTCCAGAAGTCTATTCTGGGCCTGGGCAACAAAAATTAGCTACCGGTTCTGCCGAAGTGGTGCGAACTGGCTGAATCTCACCACTGATTTTACCCCACAATTACAACTTGGTAATAATGTACATTAGTCTGCGGGAGACAGAGAGATCCTTAATTACTCAGTGAACTCCTGTGTGACCACTGGCTGAAGGGGAGGAGGCCCTGATAAAAAGGTATTCCAATTTAGATTCCATTCGGGGAAGGAAACATCTGAGATCAAATCCTTAAGTCTATTTCTGCCATTTCCTGAGGGAAAGAAGACAGTCTGGTGAACAATAATGAAACTTCTTTGACCCGTTCTCAGAATTGTTTTGGTCTAGAACTTTAACAATTACAGGTAGTCCTCGACTTAGGGCCGCAATTGAGCCCAAAATTTCTGTTATTAAGTGAGACATTTAAGTGAGTTTTGCCCCATTTTACAACCTCTCTTGCCACAGTTGTTAAGCAAATCACTGCAGTTTATAAGTTAGTAACCCGGTTGTTAAGTGAATCTCGCTTTCCCATTGACTTTGCTCATCAAAACGTTGGAAAAGGTGATCACATGACCCTGGGACACAGCAATGGTCATAAGTATGAGCCAGTTGCCAAGCTTCTGAATTTTGATGACATGATCATGGGGATGCTACAAAGGTTGTAACTGTGAAAAATGGTCTTAAGTCATTTTCAGTGCTGTTGTAAGTTTGAACAGTCACTAAATGAACTGTTGTAAGTCGAGGACTACCTGTATACCTGTGTCCAGAGTCGCAGGAGGGAGGGACACTTTCCCAGGGAGCAAAGAGACAGGATAGCTTGGAGTCCTTGGTGTGCAGGAAAAGGGTGAAGTTGGACCCCTCCTATCAGGTCACAGGGTAGACCTAATAGTTATGCAGATAAGTGCTTTAGTCTGGCAAGATTTCTGTTTATAGACAAACAACAAAACTACTTAGAAGTAACTCCTCATGTCATTCTTGGTTCCTTGGACCTGAGAATATCACAGACTAATAGCAACCCTCTCCAGACCCCCCAATATTGTGTTGCTTTTCAATGCTAAGTGCTTGAAATCACCTGATAGCATCCCTTGAGAATACAGTTTCTCTTGATGCTCGGCAACAAAGATAGAAATAGATTAAAGATCCCCGCCCCCACTTCATTTTCACTGCAGCTGTGAAACACATCAGTGCCTCAATAAGGTGATGCAAAACTATTTTGGAAATGCTGGCAGGAGGAATTCCAGACGCTTCTCCTCCACATAGCACATTTACTCGGCAAAATGCTAAAGGCTCCCTCGAGTCAAGCTTGATACAGCTGCTTTGACACTTTGAAAAGAAATGCACTCTTCTGCACTCCTGTCTGTTCTCTTTTGAAAGATTTGCACATCCCAATGAATAATGCAGAGCAGAACCTGTGCAGTAGCTGTGTTGATTGTTTCCCACCAAATCTTGTCCTTCAATATTGATAACTATAATACTCCTCATTTGTCTATGATGGGAATTGGGTGAATGGGATTTTGCTGTTCTCCTTTGGGTGGTGCATATTTTAATCCTCAAGGTCATATTTTACAATGGAGCTATAAGTCACCAATCAGCAATAGCTTGGCTCATTTTTTTTTAAGGATGTTCAAGTGATGCGGATGCCATTTGGCCTCAGTGGCTCATTATTTTTTCATTTGTCAGGATATTCTAAAATGTCATCCTTTTGTCACATGTATTTGAGATGTGCTCTCCAAAAATAATGTTTCAAGCATGAAGATCCTTTCAACTTCTTCCCAAATGAAGCCTTCACTTGGCTTGCCTGCAGTTACCTTGAATTATTTCTTTTAGTAAAGAGGCGTGATGGCCGAGTGGCTTAATGGTGCTGGAGATGGTCTCTACTCCAGCAGTTTGAATCTTAGCACAGCATGGCAGGGTGAGCTCTCATTCCTCGCCTCAGCTTCTGCCCATCTAGCCGTTTGAAAACATGTGCTATGCGAGTAGATAAATAGGTACCACTTCGGTGTGGAGATGAGCTGGCACTTTGTGTGGTGGTTAGAATCCTGCTGGCACTGAACCTTTGTGGTTGTAATGCCCATTTGTGAGGAAGCTTCAGTGGAGGGAGAAGGACCTTTGGATGATGCTGCCAGAAAAGCCACTAGTCTTTTTTTCTGGTGTGAATCTAGCTCAGACATGTCAAACACAAGGCCTGGGGGCCAGATCCGGCCCGCAAAGTGGTTTCATGTGGCCCGCGAAGCCGTCCTGGAAATAGTGAGGGAACGGCTCCCGCTGCCTTGGCCCTGGGCCAGGCCAGCCGGGAGCCAATGTACAATTTTGTAGTGGCCATCTATGCTGAAATGCATTCAGTCTTAGCTTCACAAGGCCATCTGGAAACAGCGAGGAACCAGCCCCTGCCGTGTCGGCCCCACACCCTGGGTGCATGCTGGGGAGGTGTCACCCTTTGTGAGGAATGAAGAAATGCACCATCACCTGGAAGTGGCCAGCAAATAGCCCTTGTTTACTTCACATTCGGCTTGATAGGCTCTGCCCTGGTCCCACCCCTGCCAGAGACCCTCAGATCTGTCCCACTCCTGCCCAGGCCCCCACAGGCACCCTTGACGCGAATGATGTAGAGCTGGCCATGCCCACCCAGTAGGCCACACCCACTCCATCCACGCCCACCCAGTAGGCCACGCCCCCTGGCCACACCCATCCGCCCCCCCAAGGGCAACCACAATGCTGATGTGGCCCTCAATGAAATTGAGTTTGACACCCCTGATCTAGCTCATCTCCTGTGTGACACACCTTGGAAAGCACACAGGTGTATACCTAGCAGAGCTGGTAAACAGGCAGCCAAACTCCTACTCTGCATTAGCATTGCAATCTCCTGGCTAATGTAACACCATATGCTAAATTTCTTTGAATGATTTCTTCAATATTCCTTTTCTGTCCCAGATATCTAATAATTCTGCAGACATTTTGACTGCTTTCCTTGATTGACTGTTTTAACCTACACTCATTTTACTATCTTTACTCATCACAAACAATTCTATTGTAATTTTAAGTTTGGCTTGCTGGAAGTGATGCTAAACTCTTCTTTTTCTTTGGTTTTTCTTTGTTGTCTCCTAAATTCTACTGTTGCTTCACAAGAGAATGAGAGCTAATTTCTTTCAAATGAAAATCATAAGAGAGCAAATGAAATGCTTTTGGTGAAAAAAGAGATGTTGCCCAGGTTGCACTGTACAGGTATTCCTCAACTTACAACAGTTCATTTAATGACTGTTCAAAGTTACAATGGCACTGAAAAAAGTTACTTATGATCATTTTTCACACTTATGACCATTGGATCAAGTGATTGGATCATTGGATGCTTTATAACTGACTCGCATTGATGACGGTTGCAGTGTGTCACTTTTGCAAACTTTTGACAAGCAAAGTCAACGGGGAAACCAGATTCACTTAACAACTGTGTGACTAATTTAAGAACGGCTGATTCACTTAACAAATGTGGCAAGAAAAGTCGTAAAATGGGGCAAAACTCACTTAACAAATTTCTCACTTGGCAACATAAATTTTGGGCTCAATTATGGCCGTAAGTCAAGGACTACCTATATATAGCCATCCTCCTGTCCACATTTGCAATTGTTATTCTGTGCAATTTATGCACACACACATGCGTGCGCACACACAAAAAGCGTCGGCTGGCAAGGAATAGAAGTAGGGCCTTTTCTGTTGTAACCCTTGCTCCTGTGGAATATCCTCCCCTCAGAGATTAGAATTGTCCCAATCCTGTTGGCCTTCCACAAGGCTTTAAATACCAGCCTGTGTTCCTGACCCTGGGCTGCTGAATGTGTTAAGGGTCCCATTTCCTGGCTTTTTTGTTAATTGGCCAAACACCTCCGCTGCTATGTATATTAGGTTGGATTTTTAAAATTGTTTTTATTGTTTTATACTTTTGGAATTGTAAGCTGCCCCAAGTCATTATTTATAGAAATTGAATAAATATATATGCTCACACAGACACATGCACAGATTTTTCCTGGTTTTAAAAAAAGCAAGAAGTGCCTGTGACTACTAAATCTAAATGCGCACAACCTTCATTAACTTCTGGAGTTGCATTTTGTCTCTTATAATCCTCTGCAGCAAAGCGAAATCCCTTATTGGCTACAGTTATAGGAATAAGAAACCAAATTGATGGCATATTGATGACAAGAAGGTGAGAATATTTTGCATACCAAATACTGCCCTTTGGCATCAGGCTTTATTTCAATGTCAATTCCTAGACTGAAACTGCCAACATATAATCCTTTCTGGCATGGTTCTTCCTTGCTACTTTGATGGCTAGGGGATTCTGGGAGGTGAAGTCCACATTTACAAATTGCTAAGGTTGAGAAACATTGATTTAAAGATGATTGCCTTTTTGGGCTTGAGTGAGCAGAATTTTCTACCATACCATGAACTGTAATTTAAAAAGGAGTTGATATAACAAGGCTGTCCTGTTTGAGATCCACACTTTCAAATTATCACTGGCTACCACTGAATTAGTAGCATTCATCTCTGCATGGTAACATCATCCTGGAACAATCCTCAATGTTCTGTGCACTTAAGTCCAAAGAGAAACATTTTCAGTAAAACAAAATGCTGTTTATTTCTAGTTTGCAGATCAGTTGTTAAACAGCAATAACGTGTGGGAACAATTGCCCCTTTCCATATCTGCAGCCCAGTCATTATTTCTCTCTTGGGTATATTAAGAAATAAATATCTTTAAGTGATATTGTCACCACTGCAATATTTTTTTTCTGCCTTGCAGAGCTTGAAATAATGAGATTGCCCTTTGAGTGTCTGCAAAATTTTAACACTGAGTTGTGATATTTTTGAAGCAGCAGGATGCAAATTGCTTAGATAGTACAATGAACCAAAATATTCAGAAAATACGTATGTATGTATTTATGTTTATGTGTGATGTATGTGTGTGTGTGTGTATGCATTCAACTAGAGAAAATTCTTTAAAAGATTGAATTAGATATTTATATATTGGGGAAAAGTTGCAAATCTAGTCATCAACACTGGCACACATTGTTCTTGGTGCCAATATTCTGGATTATTACCACATTCTGCCCACCAAATTATTTTTAGAGAATAAACCTGCACTGAATCTGATATATTCCACAAGGCTTCTTCCACCTTTCAACTTAAATCTGCATTTTTTTAAAAAAAATTCAGTTTATACACCAGCTTGAGCTACTGTTGAATTGGGTGGCTTTTTAAATATAAATTATAAATACAGAAATAAATTCACACAGGCCTCCACTAAAGGCTTGTTTGCTGCTAATTTTGGCCTTAAAATCTATCTGAAATGCAGAGATAGCAGACTTAATTTTTGGAGAAAATTCCCCACAAAAACAACTTCCAATCAATCAACCAATTATTTCCTGAAATCACTCTGTGGTTCTTATTTCCTACCTGAATTGGACATTACATCTGTTCCTGGTTGACAATTGTGCTATGTAAACCTCTTGTTCCAATTTTCACTGCTTCCATAATGAACATCTTATTTTGCTACACATAAGGTTATACACACAGATAAAGATATATACAGTTCCTGGTCACTAGAGAAGTAGAAATATTGAGAAGAGATTTGATTCTGGCAGTACCAGACCTGTACTTTGCTCTCAATTGCATTAAATGTTCATAACCCAGGTTACACAGATTCCCTTTGATGCTGCTTTAATATTGATAAACCAAGATTATGCTTTCTAAAGAGGGGTACTGTGAGATACATGAGACAGCCATTTCAGTGTAATGTGGGAATAAATTTAAAGAGAATCAGCATTGCCCAGGATTAATTATGCAGTGGTAGCAAAATTAATCATCTTAAGCTGGGAGAAGCACTAGCTGTTTTAATGCTTTCAAGCGTCCTTTCAGCTCTTGTTTGAAATAAGAGAATTGAGGAATCTATAAATAGTATTTGCTCTGCATTTCAGAAGCCACTATTTCCTCAAAAGCTATGTGGACAAACACATTATAAAAGAAGCCTATAAAAGATTCATGTTCTTGAAGAAAAGCACAGACTCCCATTTAAGTTATCTCCCATCTAGGCATACTCTTTATCTTTCGCTCTCACTTTTCCTCCACCCCTTTGGATAGTAATTGTAGCAATTTGCATTTTATAGGGTTGCTTTTTCATTCCCTTGAGAATGATCTTCAAAAGGGTTTTGTGCTCTCAACAAAACAAAACCCTGTTTCATATATTCTATTCCCCAATCCTTGACTTTCCTCACAGTTTGAATACAAAGTTTTCCTAGGTTAGCCTGATTATCTTTAGTAGTATTGGAAATAAGGTCAATAAAGCTATGGAATATTTTTTTCCTAATTCCTTTAAACCTTGGCCCCGGAATCTGCAATGAAATGAATTGATAAATAAATTGTTGGTGTGATAACCAGACAAGAGACAATTCAAACTTTCAAAGGGAAACTTCAAAGTTAGTAGCACTGAACAGATGTTTTCAGGGTAGCAGATTTTACCTGATTTTGATTAATGCATCCACCATAAAGAAATGAGTAGGAACTTAAATGGTCATATCTGGATATTTATTTATTAAATTTATAGGCTGCCTATCTCATCTAGAGGCAACTGTAGACAACTTACAAACAACAAAAGCAACAATATGAACAATAAAACAATAAATAGTAACCTAAAATTGATTAATGCTTTTTTTTTGCTTGAGAGGACAAATAATGGTCCCTGCCTTTAATTGTTGAATTATTGGTGCTTCTTCTAATACAGGGGTCTTCAAACTTGGCCCTTTTATGACTTGTGGACTTCAACTCCCAGAATTCCTCAGCCAGCATATGTGTGTGTGTGTGTGTATGTATATGTTTATATACATACACACACACATGTATATATGTATGAATATATACATGTATACATGTATACATATATACATATATACATGTATATGTACACACACACATGTATATATGTATGAATATGTGTGTATACACACACATACCTGAGCCTTTCATTCAAGTTTTAACCAAGCCTAGTTCTGCTTAGCTTTTTTTTAAGTCAGCCAAGAATAACTAGGACAGATGTAATTAAAATTAGAATAATAGAATAACAGAGTTGGAAGGGACCTTGGAGGTCATCTAGTCCAATCCCCTGCTCAGGCAGGTAACCCTATACTACTTAGGACAAATGGCTGTCCAGTTTCTTCTTAAAAACTTCCAGTGTTGGAGCATTCACCACTTCTGGAGGCAGGTTGTTCCACTGGTTAATTGTTCTAACTGTCAGGAAGTTTCTCCTTAGTTCTAGATTGCTTCTCTCTTTGGTTAGTTTCCATCCATTGCTTCTTGTCTTGCCTTCAGGTGCTTTGGAGAATAGCTCCAAATTATTTTGGAGAATTAATTCAATTGAACAATTATTATTATTTATTTATTTGGTGTATGAGGAGAACATGACAGAAGAGAAATGAACATATACACACAATCAATGTAACTATTTAGAAAAATTCTAAGGGGATATGGCAGTGGCCTCATAACTTTAAGTCCATTCTCTGGCGTTGCTTTCTGCAAATCTTCTAGGAATCAGAGGATGCACGTCTTGGGCAATCTTGCACAATCGAATAGTTAGTATAGTACAACTATTCTCCATATTATTAATACTGATTCTGTCACTTAAAATTCCAGTCTTTATATAATTTTGGATTTGTGCTGAAGAACTGAAGAGAAAGATTTTGGAAGTCTTATGAGATTTTTGGACCTGAGTTTCTGCACTCTAGATATCTCAAATAAGATCTGATCATTCTGTTATTTACTCAAAACAAAGGAAAATTGTTCTAGGCAGTAGGTAAAAGAGATTTTAATGAAGTCTTTGTCTCCCTAGTATGTATCTCAAAATATTAGTCACAGTAGAGGTGGTGGCAGAAACAATCAAAGAGCTACAAAAGTTTTTGGAGTGTAACAGAACAAAAGGAAGCTTAGTTGAGGGAAATCTGTGTGTGATGACAACAGTGGGCTCAATTAGAAAATACCTTCTTCTATTTAAACTAAATATACCCCTTATCTTGAAGGACAAACAAAGAAAATCCTTAACTTAATTGCTTTTATGAAAATGAAAACCTTTCTTTTCCTGACAACTCAGGAGTGTGGAGTTTGTAATCTGGCACTGCTCTCCCCAAAATAGTCTGATTTTGGTAACCTACTGAAAAACATGGGCCTAGCAATCTAAATACGAGTAGATAAATAAGTACCACTTCGATGGGAAACTAACAATGTTCTATGTGCCTTTGGTATATGGCCATGTTGGCCACATGACCATGGACAATGTCTTCAGACAAAGCTGGCCAAGAAATGGAGGTAAGCATCGTGTCCTAGAGTCAGACATGACTGGACAGGGAAGCCTTTACTGAAACAAGGAAAGTCAAACCATTTAAAAACTTACTCTTAGGGAAGAGGGATTTCCTATTTTGCTCCATCCAGATTCCAGTTAAGGAGGGCATTTCCCCTTATAGGGGACGATAGAAGAAACTCATCAGGGGAAATAGTCATGCTCAAATAAAGGTAGAAGTCTCAAGAGAGTCTAGAAGACTGGTACAGGCCTCAGTATCAAAAACTCTTTCATCTCCTCTTCCATCTTCCTCAATGTGCTCCTGAAATCTGTGGAGATCAGAGCACATTTTGGGACATCATAAAAAGGACACTATGTGAGAACCTGAGCAAGAGTTTCTATCCCCACCCTGATCCATAAGGTCAGAGTCTATGCAAATGAAGAGTCCCATAAAATATTCCCACAAGTAGAGCTGATGGGAGGGCATCAAAGTGAGCTCTGGAGAAGACCTATCTATATTTATTTAGGGTTAGATTATACAGATATCTCGCAGTAGAGGGCTTGTAGCTATCTAACATTTGACAATACAGGTAATCCTTGATTTACAATAGTTCATTTAGTGAATGTTCAAAGTTACAACGGCACTGAAAACAGGGACTTATGACCATTTTTCACACTTATGACCATTGTGGTATCCCCATGGTCACGTGATCAAAATTTACATGCTTGGCAACAGACTCAACATTTGTGACGGTTGCAGTGTCCCAGGTTATGTGATTGTCTTCTGCAACCTTCTGACAAGCACAGTCAATGGGGAAACCCGATTCACTTAACAACCGTGTTATTAATTTAATAACTACAGTGATTCACTTAACAACTGTGGCAAGAAAGGTCGTAAAATGGGGCAAAATTCACTTAACAAATGTTTCACTTAGCAACAGAAATGTTGGGCTCAACTGTGGGGGGGTTGTAAGTTGAGGATTACCTGTACAATTCAGGAACACTAGTGATATCATTTTGATGACCAATGTCCCGGATTCTCTCTTTTCCTATTGATGTGGCCTCCTCTAGGTTTAATTCGCCTAAATACACAAGAGGGAGGCCAAGACTGCTAACCATTTCTACACAGATACAGTATCTACCAATTGGTAAGTTTCTAACAACAGCACATTTAAAAGTCAAAATAATAGCTGATGTCTAGCTTTGCAAAACATCTCAGGTTATCGCACCATGCATATCTATTGTGTGGTGGGGCAAGGAATTCCCCCCTCTCAAAGTGTAGCTGGTGTGGCAGCCTGCTGTGCCTCACAATCAAGACTGGAGAGTCCTCTTAGCATGTTGTTTCAGCCCGTTCTACTCTTTGCATGAATTCCTTTTATTATTGTGTTTAATAAATGCTTACATTTTACATTGTTTAAACAGCACATTGGAGACTCACCAGCAGTTCTGTGTAGAACAGCAACAACAAAATTGGTTTTGTAAGTAAAATCTAATGTGCAATTCAGCATCTCTGATTCCAGTAATTGCAAAGAAAGAAAACCAACTAAATAAATAAAGCAGACCTGGAATTTTCAGCTCCTGTTCTATCAGAAAGAGATGCAAGAATAAGGAGACTGATACCAACCCACACTCACCATTATACTAATGCTTAGTGGCATCTTGCCAAAGTTGAGTGATTCCTTGAGATTTGGTGATGCAGTTCAACAATTCAAGGTGTTTAAAAACAAAAATAACTTGAACACTGGGCCCTATCTAACACCATGAAATTCAAAGGTGAGAAAAAATATGGTTCTACATTTAGACAAGAAAAACCAAATGGAATGGAATAGAATAGAATAGAATAGAATAGAATAGAATAGAATAGAATAGAATAAGAAGGGACCTTGGAGATCTTCCAGTCTAGCCCCTTGCTCAAGCAGGAGACCCTATAGCATTTTAGATAAGTGACTGTCTATCCTCTTCTTAAAAATCTCCAGTGATGGAGCGCCCACAACATCTGAAGGCAAGCTGTTCCCCTGGTTAATTGTCCTCACTGTTAGGAAGTTTCTCCTTAATTCCAGGTTGCTTCTCTCTTTGATTTGTTTCCAACCATTGTTTCTTTTCCTGCCCTCTGGTGCATTGGAGAATAATTTGACCCCCTCTTCTTTGTGGCAGCTCCTCAAATACTGGAATACTGCTATAACTGTATAGATGTACACTTATAAGTATAGTATAGTATAGTATGGTATGGTATGGTATGGTATGGTATGGTATGGTATGGTATGGTATGGTATGGTATGGTATGGTATGGTATGGTATGGTATAGTATAGTATAGTATAGTATAGTATAGTATAGTATAGTATAGTATAGTATAGTATAGTATAGTATAGTATAGTATAGTGACTTGGTCAAGTAGGATGCCTTGATCACTCAACAGCAAGACACTAGTGAAGCGGGCACAGCAGTGCCTGCATTTTCTGCGTTGCATGAGAAAAGCACATCTTCCTTCCCCTGTCCTTACCACTTTCTACAGAGGGACGATCGAGAGCATTCTGTCTTACAGCATCATAGTCTGGTTTGGAAGCATCACTGCTTCAGACTGGAAGGCAGTGCAGAGAATGGTGAGAATGGTTGAAAAGATTATTGGTAGTTCCTTCCCTTCCATCCAGGACATAGGATATAAGTGTTGCTTGAGCAGGGTCTGCAAGATTGTCTGGGACACTACACATCCTCTTCATGACCTGTTTTCTTTGTTACCTTCTGGGAGGAGGCTCCGTGGTATCTGAAGCAGAACACCCAGCTTCAGTCACAGCTTTGTTCTATACAGTATTAACCTTGTGAACTCCTTCTGTTATGTATTCAAGATGCACAGTGATTAATATTTATGTGTTACTTATATGTCAGGGTGTAGGTCTATACATATGTTGTATATAGTATGTTTAAATGTGTATTATGTATGTGTACACTTTGAGAGCAAGCAAATAAATTTCATTTTTAATGTGTGCCATTGTGCCCACAGTAAAAAACAACAATAAAGATCATCTATCTATGTATAGTATAGTATAGTATAGTATAGTATAGTATAGTATAGTATAGTATAGTATAGTATAGTATTAGTATTAGTATTAGTATTAGTATTAGTATTAGTATTAGTATTAGTATTAGTATTAGTATAGGTGTATAGTATAGATTTATAAGTATAGATGATACTTGGCTTAAGAGTAGTAAACTGCAAGAGGGATCTAGGAGTCCTAGTGGACAATCACTTAAATATGAGCCAGCAGTATGTTGCAGCTGCCAAAAAAGCCAATGCAGTCCTAGGCTGCATTAAGAGAGGGATAGAATTAAAATCATGTAAAGTGTTACTACCACTTTTCAATGCCTTGATAAGACCACACTTACAGTAAAATATTGCATCCAATTTTCATCATCACAATGTAAAAAAGATGTGGAGACTCCAGAAAGAGTGCAGAGAAGAGCAAGAAAGGTGATTAGGGGACTGGAGGCTAAAACATACCAAGTATGGTTGCAGAAATTGGGTATGTGTAGTTTAAACTTTGGTGATGCAGTGGTTAGAATGCAGTATTGCAGGCTAATTTAGCTCACTGCCAGGAGTTTGACCCTCACCAGCTCCAGGTTGACTCAGCCTTCCATCCTTCCGAGGTCAGCAAAATGAGGACCCAGATTGTTGGGGGCAATATGCTGACTCTGTAAACTATTTAGAGATAGCTGTAAAGCACTATGAAGTTGTGCGTGCTCCAACACTGGAGGTTTTTAAGAAGAGATTGGACAACCATTTGTCTGAAATGGCATAGGGTTTCCTGCCTGAGTAGGAGGTTAGATTAGAAGACTTCCAAGGTCCCTTCCAACTCTGTTATTTTATTATTCTGTTATTCTGAAAATGGAAAGAGTCATAGTTCCTACCTCATGGCTATATGCAGCTCTCAGCATCACGTTTCTAGCTCCAGTTATCTCAAGTTCGTGTATATGATTTTTGTTCTTGATTTTATAGATTTTAAGGTGGAAAAGTATAAATGTGCTTTAAAAGAATTCCCATCCTTCCAAGAAACAGATCAGAATTTTTGACTCTATCCTCCCAGTAATGTCACTAATATAATAGTATAATAGCAATACTGTGGAAAGAAGGGAACTTTGTAACTGGAATACTTCTCTGTTACTCTCAGGTCCCCCTCGTTTAGGTAGCTGGCCCTTTAAAAAAAAATCTAGCTATGAGAAGAGTATGGTGGTGGTAGGAGAAAAAGGCATAATAGGATAAAAGGCTGGAAGAAAGAAGAAAGCAATAACATTAGAAAGAAGTAACAATAACAACTAAAGAACGCAGTAAGCTAAGGGGCCAAGGAACTGGAAAAAAATTAAAACAGCTCTAAAGCATTGCCAAGATAATAAGTGAATTGGCATGGTGGTAAGAATCCCAGGTGTTAGCAAGCTGGTTAGAGTCCTTAAAGGCTAACAGTCTAAACTGCCCAGATCATTGGCAGTAAGGAAGGTCCATAGGATGAAAATCGATTGCGAAATCTAGCATGGTGTGTACCATAATTAACCTCTTAAAAAACAAGGGAGCAGGCTTGAAGGCTTGAAGATAATGAGCCAGAAGAATGTCTTTCCAAAGTCTCCATTTGAAAAAAGACAGCCAGAACACCAAAACAGACAGCTCAAATGCTGCTGCACGTGGCTTTGGGTCCAGAGTGGCAGATGGGCTAAAGGAGGATAGAATAACTTATGGGATAGTATCAAGTTTGGGTTTGGCTAGTCTGGAGAAAAGAAGGACTAGGGGTGACATGATAGCAGTATTCCAGTATTTAAGAGTCTGCCACAAAGAAGAGGGGGGGCAACTTATTTTCCAAAGCACCAGAGGGGAGGACAAGAAACAATGATGGAAACTAATCAAGGAGAGCAGCAACCTGGAATTAAGAAGAAACTTCCTGACAGCGAGAACAATTAACCAGTGGAACAGAAATTGTGGGTGCTTCATCACTGGAGGCTTTAAAGAAGAGACTGAACAGCCACTTATCTGAAATGGTATAGGGTCTCCTGCTTGGGCAAGGAGCTGGACTAGAAGACCTCCAAGGTCCCTTCCAACTCTATACTATTCTAAGTTATAAACTACAGAAACATTCTTCCGTGAAGCACAAATTGTTGACACAAATGGATCACAATGTTAATAATCTGCACTTTAGGAAGAATAACTGATATTGCATCACTATTGTGTTCCCATCATGTAACTTCTGTCACCAAATTGTAGAACTCTTTTCTTTTCCCGCAAATTTTGCCAAGAGGTTATTTAAACTATAACATACATACACTTCTGTTAAAGTGCAGATTGTTTATTATGGTATCTCAGGCAGCAGAAACAAAACTGAAGTGAGAAAGAATGCAACCTCTCAATATGCAGTTATGCAAATTAGAATGTATATCTGATTAGATATACCAAAATAACTGATTGGATATAGCAGCACTTTTATGTGCCAGTGAGGTCTGATTTTAGATGGATCTACAAAAACAGTATTATACTGAAAGAATGGAGCAGGCATTCTGTGAACATACTATATTTCAAGAGAGTTATTGTTATGAGATTATCTTAATCTGGCCTTGGATCCCAGAGTTTATGGTCACCTCCTAAATATTTTCTTCCAGCTTTATCTTCACTCCTTGGCTTTCTAAATGTTTTATGGCTGAGCTGATGAGGTAATTAGGATGCAGGATGCTTTGTTTTATTTTATTTATCTTTACCAACATCATATTTTTTCTTGCAACACATATGACTTTCAGGCAGATTACTACTCTATTAAGAGAACCTCTAAGCACCAATAAGAAAAGGTCTCATAGACATCTTTATGCTCTGTGAGCTACACATTTTCTAGAGTCCTGAAGGAAATACTTTCTGCTCTTTTTCCCAATGGATACTGGAAGTTGCAAAAATTGAGACACCAGTACAGCTAATCCTCTACTACCACAATACCCCAATCAAGCAACTACTAACTCAGATAAACAAGCTAACAGTAAACAAGAGCCTAATCAAGCAACCACCAAGAACATTCCCACCAACGCTGACAGGGCAAGTCACTGGGATATAAACAGAGCAAACCCCACTCCCTTCTAGCACTGATGATGGTACCTAGTTTGGTAATGAAATGTCTGCAAGAAATCAACCAAGCTCAAAGAGCACCCTGGAGGTGCTTTTGGCCTACATTCAAAGCACTCATTGCTGAGTTGAGCTCCTTCAAGTTGCTTCGTAGATTAGCAAGAAAATTTAAGATGTCATTAATACAAGAAAGAGCGAATTTAAGTCTGGTGACTGTTATATCCAAATAATTGGGAGCTCAAAACGTGAATGAAGCTCAAAAAAATGTTAGCTTTGCTTCCCGAAAAGAGGTTTTAAAAGCAAAGAATTTGATGAGGGGATTATTTTTATTGACTGACAGCCTATCTTTAATATGAGACTGCCTATCATTCTACTGAACAACGCCACCCCACCCAGCATTTTCCGTATATAAAATTGAAGTTGCAATGATATAATATATTATCTGTAACAGCCTCAGAAACAATGGAAAAGCCATTGAAATTGCAAAGCTGCTGTTGATTAATTGCTTTTCTGTTCACTAATCTAATCTTTTAATCCATTAAAATACTAGCTCAGTGGTGGCGAACCTATGGCACAGGTGCCAGAGGCGGCACTCAGAGCCCTCTCTGTGGGCACGCGCGCCATCGCCCCAGTCCTAGGCCTTCAGCTGGGTTTTATAAAACCTTTTCACTTTAGGCCTCCACCGCCGTGTGCCAAAAAAAAAAAAAAAAGTTTCAATCAGTCAATTTCAACTTCTCGCGGGGAAAAAAAAAGATCTTGCAAAGTTGGAATTGATTGATTGAACTTTTTGGTCCCACCCAGTCTGGTGTTACCACCACAGCCATGCCCACCCAATGGGCCACGCTCACCCAATTGGCCACGCCCACTCAATTGGCCACACCCGCCCGCACTCGATGATGCATAAGTGGGTTTTGGGTTGCAGTTTGGGCACTCGGTCTCTAAAAGGTTCGCCATCACTGTACTAGCTTTTCCTTTCAGTCTTGCTGTTTAGCAAATTTGTATTTTGGTTGTATTTGGTTACGTACAAGCTTGCAGATCCAGGATTTGGCATGAAAACAGACCTGTTATTGCATTTTGCTGTCAGTTGTTCCGAGCAATTTTGGGAATAAGGACACACTTTTTTTGCAGAAAAAAAGAATAACAAAAAAAACCCCATTCATTGTGGGAGAAGCAGTTATAAGAGCATCACTTGAAACTAATGAGGAATCTTTAAAAAATACCCCTTTTAATTAACCCTCCTATAAGGTAGAGAAAAGATAAAAACAAAAATATTAACACAATTATTCTCAAGTAAAGAATAGTGTTTTAATTAGTTGTTAAAAATGAGAAATACTACATTTAGAAAAATTAGAAAGTGATTCAAACAGGCAACAGTCAATGGCAATACAATTTTCAGCAAGTTAAATGTAATAAGTATGTGAGGGAATTTGAGGAGAGAGAAACTTAAGAAACAAAAGCCAGTGTTAAGGATTTATTCTAAAAAATGAATTAGAATGTACTAAAGATAACTGAAGCCACTAGAGAAGAAAATGGAGAATGAAACACTTAAGGAGGGCTAAAATATGGCTGGGTAAAACTAATTATTTTTAGAACATAGAATAATAGAATTGGAAGGGACCATGGAGGTCTTCTAGTCCAACCTCTTGTTCAAGCAGGAGACCCTATAAAATTTCAGATAAATGGTTATCCAGTGTCTTTTTAAAAGCCTCCAGTGATGGAGCACCCACAGCTTCTGAAGGCAAGCTGTTCCATTGATTGATTGCTCTCACCGTTAGGAAATGTCTCCTTATTTCTAGGTTGCTCCTCTCGTTGGTTAGTTTCCATGCATTGTTTCTTGTCTTGCCCTTTGGTGCTATGGAAAATAGTTTGACCCCCTCATCCTTGTAGGAACCCCTCAAATATTGGAACACTAATATAATTTCCCCACTAGTCCTTCTTTTCATTAGTCTAGACCAGACAAGTCGAACTCGTGATGTCACGTGACATCACACGACGTATTGGGACTGTTTTGCCATTGCCGGCAATGGGGTGGGCATCGCTTCTGTGTGACGCGTCTGGCCCGTGGGCCGGCAGTTTGACACCTCTGGTCTAGACATACCCAGTTCCTGTAACTGTTTTCATATGTTTTAGCCCCCAGCCCCCTAATCATTCTTGTTGCTCTTCTCTGCAGTCTTTCCAGAGTCTCAACATCTTTTTTGCATAGTGGTGACCAGAATTGGATGCAGTATTCCAAATGTGGTCTTACTAAGGTTTTGTAAAGTGGTATTAGAACGTCATGTGATCATTTTTTAAATCTCTTATGAAGAGATGAAAGTGTAATGTACATACCTCAATCAATTTTTAATATGGAAGATAACAAACATTACACTGATGTTTACAAAAGAAGCAGGAAGGATATAAAAGAAGCCACAATGAGATTTTTTATAAAAGGGCTGGGGAAAAAGTCAAGAAGAAAGAAAATCTTCTGGGTTGAAACATGAAATGTAGTTCATGAACTATTCAAAACTGAAAACATTCCTGTGATGGCTCTAACAAACACAAGACAGTTAACCTCATTTTAGAAATGGGTAGATCAGGAAATGCTTTCTTTGAATCCCAACAGCTTTCAGTGGGAAATAGCTTTGAGGTTTAGAAACAGTCTAAACTTCAACATTTAATTTTTTATCAGTTTGGTTTTTATAGCATTTTTATTTCCCTCTTTGGCCAAAAAGTTCTTGATGTAGCATAGATATACAGACAACAGAAAATATGTTAAATCTAAAAGAAATGCACAGAAGGGAAAAGAGGACTTAATGAAGTCCATGCTAATTCTTAAATAACAGTCAGGCCACCAGGAGAAAACCATTGGAATAGATGATCCTAAATGGCCTGGTGAAACATCAGGAACAGCATTTATTTTAACATAATAGCAAAGTTGGAAGGGACCTTGAAGGTCTTCTAGTCCAACCCCGTGCTCAAGCAGAAAACCCTATACCATTTCAGACAAATGGTTGTCCAATCTCTTCTTAAAATTCTCCAGTGTAGCAGCACCCACAGCTACTGGAGGGAAGCCATTCCACTGATTAATTGTTCTAACTGTCAGGAAATATTTAGTTAGTTCTAGGTTGCTTCTCTCCTTGATTAATTTTCATCCATTACCTCTTGTCCTGCCTTCAGGTGCAATTTTAATGAGTCAGTTCCTTAAAGCAGCTGAAACTCATTTTTAAGCTCTTTTGCAGGCATGTCAAACTGCCAGCCGGATGCCCATGCCGAAACCGCACCCACCCCATTGCCAGCTCTGGGGAAAAAGTCCTGATACATTGCACAACATCACGTGACATCGCAATTTTGACATGCCTGCTCTTTTGGAAGCCTATAAAATGGTGGAAAGAAAGAGAAGAGAAAGAAGATGCATAGCTATGAATCACTTTGGATTTGAAGACAAAAAGATGCTTCAGACATGTACCATCTCAGGAAATGGCTCAACTGCAGGAGCTGCATTCATGATGATTCTGTTCTGAAATATCTGTTAATGACAGATCTGGTCCTTCAATTAGGCAAAATAAAAGCTGCTTTGAGCAGTAGACCAACTTAAGTCATTTTGTTTCTAGAAACACCATTTTGAAATGGTAAGCATGGTGAAGCAAATCTGAAATGGACCTTGGGGAATGAGGGAAAGAGATGCTGCCTAGGAAACAAGGGAGGCAGGAACGCCCAGTTACTTAACAGTCAGAGAAAGAAACTTAGGAAGGACAACAAATGAAAGTGGTGGTGGGAAGTATGTAACTTCAGACTTCCAAGATTCTGTTAACATAGAATTAGCTCATCTGGTTATGTTTCCTGTCAGTTTATCAAATAGCTGATGAAAGCTATTTGGAACACTCTATATTCATTAATGTAAGCTGTCCTCAGAGCAACATATTGTGAAGGGACTGTAGCATCTGGTAGCAGTGGCAGCCTCTGTAGCCATTTCTGAGTATCACTCAGAGCTATCCTTTGCTTAAGTGCTGGTTAGATGGTTTATGAGTGAACACTCGTACAGCTATTATTGCTATATGGGAGAGAAGAATGGAGGTGGGGAGTGGTAAATCCTTCTCCTGTCTTAGGCAATTAGTATTCTTGCCTGCTTATGGTGAAGAATATTCAATTGCTGTCTCAGATTCCACCCGAACTCTAGTCTTCTATGGTGAATCAGAGAAGTAAGAGTGGCCTACAAGCTAGTAAGAATAAGATTAGGCCATTTCTTGTTTTATGTACATTTAAGACATCAGCTCTCAAATTGTCTTCCTAGGATGGTAGTAAACTCCATTGAGCTTTTTCCTAGCTAATTAATCCAACCTGCTTTCCCATCAACTTCAATCAGCCTCTTCAATCAATCTCTTCTACTATAGACCTCATGTAACTAGGAGACACTCTGATTCCACGTTCTGTTTGGCTTACTGACTAATTACAATTTCCATATTTGATATCAGGCCCAGCCCAAGAATGACATAGAGCAATCCAGCCTAAGTTCAGTTCTTTATTTGCTTATACCCACTAGACAGAATCTTGCCAGACTAAATCTTTACTATTCTCAACCAGGCTATACCCTGGCTATACCAGGCTATACCCTGGGAGGCTATAACCAGGCTATACCCTGGGAGATTCTAGGCAGTGGTCATTCTAATTCTCTTCCTCTGTTCCTTATCCAGCTCTGGGCTGTATTGCCTCTTGTCTCTCCTTCCCTCCTTAGAATATGTTCCCTCCTTCCTGGGAAACTGCCACTTCAATTAAGTCCATCACACCACCTCCATAGGCACCATGCCTCACATTTCATTTTCAACTGTAAACTATTAAATACTAATAATAATAATGATAAAGTTGGAAGGGACCTTGGAGGTCATTGAGTCCAACCCCCTACTCAGGCAGGAAACCCTATACCATTTCGGACAAATGGCTGTCCAGTTTCTTCTTAAAAACTCCCAGTGTTGGCGTATTCACTGTTTCTGGAGGCAGGTTGTTCCAGTGGTTAATTGTTCTAACTGTCAGGAAGTTTCTCCTTAGTTCTAGGTTGCTTCTCTCCTTGATCAGTTTCCACCCGTTGCTCCTTGTCCTGCCTTCAGGCGCTTTGGAAAATAGCTTGGCTCCCTCTTCTTTGTGGCAGCCCCTGAGATATTGGAACACTGCTATCATGTCCCCCCTCTGTCCTTCTCTTTGTTAAACTAGACATACCCAATTCCAGCAACCGTTCCTTATATGTTTTAGCCTCCAGTCCCCTAATCATCTTTGTCTACTCATAGTAGACCAACTAAATTTGATGCTTGCGTTGTATTTGATATTCTCAACCTCAACCAAGCTCACTCTCTCATGGAACATGCTGGTTTTGCATAACAACAACTAACCCTAGATAAGAGGATTTATTATGCTCAAATGGCCTGGTTTCATCATTTGCAAATGTTTTAACTTTTCTAAACCTAGAATGAGTGGGAGTAATACTGTCTAAGCATTAGCAAAACAACATTGTAAGTCTCCAGTGAACACTTTCCTGGGATGCTAATGAGTACAACATTGGTTTTTTTTATCTATCACTTCTTAATAAAAAGAGGGTTTTTTTATAAGAAAGAATAATTTTCTTAGATCTATAGCATTTTTATAAAATTAAACTAGAACTGCATTTCCATTTTTTTCTTAAATTTCTTCAGCTTTTGTGATGCCATCACACTCCCCCCTCCCCTGCTTAACAATATGTTAACATTAAACAAAGGTTATAGGAAGGAGTGTTGCCTTTAATTTAAAACTGATCTTTATTTGCTTTCTCAAATCTGAATAACTCTGCCTTTAAAGCTTCTTCATGCATTGGGTTTTTATAGATATACAAAAATGTTTCAAGTGTATACTTGATGGGACAAAGCATGGATGTTTATCACCAATGTGTGCATCTTAAGAATGAAGATTGAATGAAACTTCATGTTTGATCTACATTGGGAGCCGACTCAGATTTCCTTTGGCATAAGTATATGCCTCCTTGTAAACCATGGGAGACAGATTATATATAAACAAACATTTCTTACTAATCTCAGAAATGTAATGCTTTGTCTGAAAAAAATGATACAAATGTGCATTCTGCTTTGATGGAGTTTCAACAAGGCTATAGGAGTGAAGGAAATGGTCACATCTGTAACGATTCTGCTATTAAAAGTAGGATTTAAAGGAGGTAACCTTTTTTTTGCATATAAAAATCAGCACAGGATGTTACTTTGGTTGTCACTTAAGCTAGAAAAGCTAGCTGCCCTTCCTGCATTAAGTCTCTCTACTCCTTTGCTCCAGTCACTGAGCATGAAACTCAAGAATGACTCTCCAAGGTCAGCATGATTGAAAATTGCAGCCCCACACATCTGGAAGATGTTGCATTGGTGAAGACTGGCACAAACTATTCTGTCCTGCAGTGGGGGAAAAACAAATTCATATTTCCTACCCAGATTGCCTATTTGTCCATGGGTGTGTGTATGGTTTTTTTTTTTTTTTAGCTTTTTGCACAAGCTAAAACCACTTTTCAAGCTGTGAATACAGCCCTGTAGCAAGTTAGCATGCTTAAGTGATGTAAGTCTACAGACGTTCTCTGCTCTAATTCTAGTAATTTTGGTTTGGCTCTTCAGATTTCTTGAAAGTAGAGACAAGGGACCCAAATCAAACAAGGAACCCATATATTTATTCCTGTTTATTTTCTATTTTTGAAATTCTTATTATTCTCAACAAATAGCTTCCAATTCAAGCATGCCAGATATCACTTTTAATTTCTTCATCTAGTTATTCATTTTGAAGAAGAGAGAGAATAAAGAGCCAAATTGAACTAAGATAAGTCTCTTCTCAGGTGCCTGAAGTAAAAGTGAAGGTTGATTTAGCATCAAAGATGTTGAAAAAGTTGGCTCATCTTTGGGTAATAGGCATTCTTTGGTTAAAGGGCCTTTTGTCCTCCTCAGAGGAAGAAATAACACTTCTATATGGAATGAGAGAAAAAGAAACTGAATACATTTTAACAGCTGCTGGTGGCAGTGGAGGGGAATGAAGTAAAGGGAGCTCCTGCTTCCAGGTTTTGCTTGTGGACTTTCTGGGAACATTTAACTGATTACTTTGGGCAAGAGAAAACTGGAGATAGAGGACCAATTTTTTTCATCATGGAAATTCTTATTTTAAAAACTTGAAGAAAAGAACTGATGCAGAATCTTTGCACTGTTGGGGAGAAAGGCCCTAACAATAAGAAGGTAAAGCTGAACAACTGCACTGTACCTCATAAATAACACACTTGTGAACTGGAGCTACATCAACCTTACCAAATTCTACATGACCTCTTCCACCTGTACAATTCTACATGTTGTCAGTGTGTTTGTCGTGAAATATGTGGAATAGCAATAGCACTTAGACATATATACCGCTTCACAGTGCTTTACAGCCCTCTCTAAGCAGTTTATAGAGTCAGCATATTTGCCCCCAACAATCTGGGTCCTCATTTTACCGACCTCAGAAGGATGGAAGGCTGAATCAACCTTGAGCTGGTGGGAATCGAACTGCCAAACTGCAAGCAGCCAGCAGTCAGCAGAAGTAGCCTGCAGTACTGCATTCTAACCACTGCGCCACCATGGGCATTAAGGGCATTTTTTAAAAAGAGTTTCAAAATGCAGGAGACAAACTGGAAAAGGGGAAATCCCTCAAATCACATGAGATTAAACATTCTTTCGCCTTGATAACAAGTGGGGAGAATGGCTAGATTGCAACTGGAGAAAAAATGTATGCCAAAGGCAGTGAGCTTAGAGCTCATTATCAGGCTGCTATTATTCATTATGATAACCCTTCACTGCCTCAATTGCATGTTCTCAGTATTTATTTTGCATTTTAGTGTGTGTGTGTGTGTGTGTGTGTGTGTGTGTGTGTTACTTCAAGTTGAATTCTTGGTGTGTTTTATTGTAAGCTGTCCAATGAGCTTTGGCTATTGGGTAAATAAATAATAAAATAAAACCAGTAATTGGCAGATAATTGTATGTAATTGACACTCTGGCAAATACCCCTTTATCCAACTGTACTGAAGCATTAACTTTTCATTGTCTTCTGCAGTGAAGTTTATTTATCCTATCAAGTTGACTTGAGTAGGTTCTCCATTCTCCCTTACTCCACTTTTTGCTTTCTATCCTGACTTTCTTGCATGGCATGGCATGGAAGGAAGTGATGTTTGTGTCTTAAAAAACCTAAAGAAATGTTTGGTTTCCTCACTACTCTAACTCAGTCATGCTGAGAATTGATTTCCATTTGGTATGTCACAGATTGTTGCCAAAGCATGGAGATGTTAACCAAACCACAAACACAATGGTAGAAAACACTCTACTGATCAGTAAAAACCCTGGAGCTTGTTAGGAACACGTTTGATTTATTGTAATAATTACATGACTCTCCCTCATTTTGAAGAGCTGATCTGGTATAGGCCTTAGGCACAAAGCCTGCTAGTGACCCTGGGCCAATTCCTTTCTCTCAATCCTAGAAAGCAGACAATAGCAAACCACTCGTGAAATCTTGCAGAGAAAATTGCCAGGCATCATCAATAACTTGAGGGCACACCAAACCCTGCAAACCCCTCTCATTTTAACTTAATTTAAAATACTAAAATCCCATCAAAGTAAATTCTATCACAAATGTTACCGTATATCCTCCTTTTACATTTAATATGAATTTACACATGCACATACGCACACATACAGAGGCTATTTCTAAAGGGGAGAATAACAGCCTAATGATTCAAGTCTAGAGTTACAGACTTTGCTTTTAGCACAAATAGAATTGCACACAGTAGTCTAAACACAGCTGTGCCATACATTTCTGTAAAGGCAGTATGATTTTCTCAGTTTTATTTTAAATGCATTTCCTAATAATCCCTAGAGCAGAATTTGCTACTCAGTGAATTGATGTTTTCATTAAGCAAGTCACAACAAAGCTGAAATCTCAAGCCTAAGTCCTTTCCAATTCAGATGGGATTCTTCCTTTCTAATATGCACCATGTGTCAATTACACTGAACTCTCTTAATGCCAATTCATTTGATGTGGGAGATCCTTCAGAGTTCTTTGTAATTTATTTGAGCGTTGATCCCCCCCTTCAAATTAGGCATCATCTTCAAAGTTTCCCACTGATTTTTAATATTTTTTTCTAGGTCACTAATTGATGAACACTCTGCAAAGCACTGATCCCATTTTGAACCATTCAACCCTATACATTCATCCATTATTAAACGGTTGGTCTCTAATTTCTCCTTCCACTGTATTAAACCAAAAATTCATTTGAAAAAAGAATACACCCACTTACATTTAATGTCTGTTTTATATCAATCACATTGCTTATATCTATGTTTCTTGTTAACTTCCCTGAAGAACCTAAACAGGTAAGAAGGGAGGCGTGACTTTCATTTGCAGAAGCCATTTTGATGTTTCCTCAGAAGGAGCTTGTATTTCTTAGTGCTGCATATTTTCTTTCCATATCTCATTTTGTTTCATGAAACTGCATTTGATTGAAACACTTTTTTTCCAAAGGAAAAGATCATCTTGCAGAAATATCCTGGATGATTTGCAATCTTCTTGCACTTCTGTAATGATGTGATGACCTCCTAGATGCATATCGCAATGTCCTACCTCAGTGGTCCTCAGTCTTCTTCATTTCCTGCCTCTTTAGTGAAGTCCCCATGGAAGACAACTGCTCCCACTAGACTACTTCATGAGTAGTGTTACCATTGGGGACCTACTTCTTCCAATAACATTGAAGAAACCATCCACCCAATTTCTCTGCCCATAAACTTAACAGAGTGTTTTGAAAGGCAATTTGCATCTATGTCTAGTTTTCCTATATGTCAAATGTTAGGTGGATATTTCCTTTGCAAACCATCCCTTGCTTTGCCTGGTTCTCAAGAGGTGGAATTAAATAATAACTGGACTCTTTCTGTCTTAATTCATTCCAATAGAGTCCTGTGGAATTTCTAGTTGTTGAATTGATCATCCAACTCCTTGTTTTCCAGATAAATGTGATCTTTTCCACTTAGGAGTCAGCTTAAGCCAAATAAACATTTCATTTCAGCTCCTTTTACCCAGAAAAAACTCTTCCCTTTTCCTTCAAGCTGTCCTTTAGCATTGCCAATTTCAGCTACGCAGTAGAGCACAGCCTGCCAATTTTTGGCTTATTTTGCCTCGAACAAATATTACATCTAATTTTCCACTGTAATCCATTTAATTGCTGGAAGAATGGAAACAGCTGGCAGACTAGACTTTTAAATGCAAAGGACTGTCAATAAAAGCTTCCATCTTGGGAGGGAGTAGGAATTTGAGGTGGCTGATATGTTGCCTGCCAAGGCAGCACTAAGTTTGCTAGGTAATGCATAGGTCCTTGTTGGGTGGCAAGGCTATAGAAATGTGATATGAAAGAAAAAAAGATGGCCATAATAATTGTCATTATTTTTCTATCCAGAAGAAATGCACAATTATTATGGCTGTCATTCTATGCAAACAGGTGGGAATGGTTGGAAGGTGCAGGAAGGAGAATGTCTTCTTAGAATATTTCTGAAATAAACTAAATGGAAAAGCCAGTCAGAGTCACCTGAATCGCAAGGTGGGTGGCAAGTAAATTTGATAAATAAATAAAAATAAAAGAGGGCACTGGGTTAATGTGGATGTGAAAGAGTGACTGCTTTTGGGAAATGTTAGAAAAACCATGTACCAAACTAGATTATCCTATGCAATATACGATATAGTTAGCTCACATTCAGCAGCATTCAGGTGTACTCAGTAGTCACTTTGTTTCATGAAAGTATCCTGCCTACATTTTG
Source organism: Protobothrops mucrosquamatus (assembly GCF_001527695.2). Classification (NCBI taxonomy): domain Eukaryota; kingdom Metazoa; phylum Chordata; class Lepidosauria; order Squamata; family Viperidae; genus Protobothrops; species Protobothrops mucrosquamatus. The sequence continues at coordinate 111,023 of NW_015387851.1, forward strand.
TTTCAAAGTCTATATTTATTTTTGAGAGCAGCTTTGCCTAATGTAATGAAAGCACCTGATAAGCTTGATACTAGAAAAAAAATAAGGTCAAGCTTTGTTTCTAGTCTAGATTAGCACTTTGAAAAAAAAATTCTGAACAAAACTGTACTAACTGCAGTTATTACTGTGCAGTTGCCAATAAATCTATATGAATATATGCAGCTGCCAAAAATTAAATTGAGGCTAAGGAAATCTTTGCCATTCTCCCTTACTTTTTATTTGCAGCCTTTCCTACCATGTTTTCCTGAAAGTAAGGCCTACTACAAAAATAAGCCCTAGCTTGATTTTTTGGGGGATGGGCCTAATATAAGCCCTACCCCCAAAGTAAGCCCTAGTTTTGGGGCAAGGCGCACACCTAAAAATCAAGCTGGGGTGGTGGGGTGGAGCTGCCCCATGCGCCCCACACCCACTTACCATTGCAGCCAGGCCTCCCATCAATTGACCGCAGCCTCACCTTGCCAGCCCATTTCTTCTGCAGCACCCCCTGGCCTACATTTCGCCATCAGAGGCCTTCCAGAAAGGCCTCTGCAGATGGGAATTGAGCTATAGATTCAATCTGTAGCTCGGTTCTCAGCTGCAGGGGCCTTTCTGGAAAGCTTCTGACAGCAAAATGCAGGCTGGAGCTCCATTCTCAGCTGCAGAGGCATTTGGTATCTTTAAAAGACTAGTGCATAAATGAAATATGAGGGATCCTGGAGAGCTTTCCTAAGACCTGGTGGTGAATTCTGGTTTCCCAGGATAAGAGCCAGTGCATGTGGGAACTTGTGAACAGCTCCTCATTCCCATGGGAATGTTGATATGGCTACATGTACACATGCAGAAGATACTTTTGCTGGCAAAGCCCCTCTGAATAATTTAGCATGATCCTAACACACACACACACACACACACACACACACACAGAGAGAGAGAGAGAGAGAGAGAGAGAGAGAGAGAGAGAGAGAGAAGCTAATTGTGGAACTGATATTCCCAACAAGTAGAAGTCATAGAACAAGATGGCTGGCTCTCAGAAACAGTGGTTTATTTGAATGTGTTTATGTGCCTTTATGATCCCATAAAAACTGCCATATGCATGGTAATTAATTATTTACTCTTGAGAATAGATGCCTGATCTGGCATTTTCATCTATTTTTATAAATTTAAAATCCATAAAAAACATGTCTGTTCTCTCTTTTTTATCTTTTAATAATTCAGAATGCAGCTCACATTTTTTTGGATTCTCAAAAAGAGAGGGGTTTTTTTTCTTAGCACTTCCTGAAATGGGCTTGTAATCCATACAAAAGCTGTTGATCCACACAATAACTGTATATTTTCCATGAATTTTCACGATTGATTTTTCCGAGAAGTTAGACAGAACAGACTGAATTGCATGTCAGTACATGTTGCTCTGATGTGAACCAGCCTTCCACTGATTTGCCCTTTCCTATATCCAGCAACATCTTTTAAGCTTGGCAATGAATGTTTCCCGTCTTCCACACAGTTTAGCCTAATCTACAAGACCTCTTCCATCTCAGCATAATTTGCACACAATCACAGTGATTGTGTGCAAGGTCTTGGCTCCTTTTTGACTGACATCAAGATGGCATGGCAATCCCCCAATTGTGCCCACTTCACAAAGAAGAGCTAATCAGAAGTCCTTCTCCAAGTAATCATTCTGATGCCAAGCTAAAGTAGGCCTCCCTCTTTCTTTCTCAGCTGGGCTTCCTACCTCAAGGTGTTTGTATGCTGAACTAGTTGTGTGCAGTCCACGGCCTTTGGGGAATTTTGTTTTCTCCATTACTGTGACAGCTGGAGACTCACTCTTCTATTTTAAGAGAGAGCAAAAGCTTCAGCAGTTGTTTCATGAAAGTGCCAGCACACTGCTGCCTCTGCCACAGCTGTTTCTGATCCCAGATGAATTGGATTGTGTGAACATATTAATCTGCACTTGTGACATCCATTCAAGATCATCTCCAGGGTTTTATCAAATCTCTCCATAGAGCTCGCTAGTGAGAATTATAGCGCACAAAAATCACAGATGGTGGCCTTTTGTCTCATGGTTGGCTTGGCAGTTTTTCCTTCTTGCACCTAATGCATCAGGTCTCATCCTTTTGCACACCTCAATATTGGAGCAAGTCAGAATTTCCTTTCCTTCCTTCCGAGTCCTTGGAAATTGTAGCTTTTCATCTGAAACATTAGCCAAGTCGAGTCCTTGAACAGGAAAGGTTTAGTTACTGGATGATGATGGTCTTTCATCCTGTAGAGCTGATTAGCAATTGCCATCATTATTGACTGCAATATCATTTTTTGTTAAATTCACTCAGTAGTGGACACATGAGCAAGCATTTAATGGAAAAGCAATAGCATCCAGAGAAGACCTACTGCCTTAAGTAAGAGGATTGGCCTGACATGGAAATTTCAGGCTCTAAAAACCAAGAAGACAAGTGATTCTTCCGAGCAGATTTCTATATTGTTCTGTCTATAGAAGCAAACCACCATCCCCATAAAGCACATATTGTGAGAACTATTGGGGAGGACTTGTCTTCACCCTCATTCTTTTATCCAATCTATCTCTTGCTCCTCTGGAATGCACTCCTTCCCTCCTGGGAGTCTGGACTACATTTACTCACATGGAAGTAAGAAATGTGAACATATACTCAAGTATATACGGTATTTTTTTTCAGTACCTATACACACTTTGGCATGAACCATGATAAGGTCAAAACCATCAGAGATAAGGTCAAAACCCAGAACACCCAGGCAAAATCATCTCTAAGTGGACATTCCTTATATACAAGGCTGGCAACTTGTAGCCTTCCATATTGATTGAACTGCAACTCTCTGCATCCCAAATTATTGGCCATGCCTTCCACGGAGGTAGGGAATTGTAATTCAGCAATATCTGGAATGCCCTAACCTGCCTACCTTTGCTTTATACACAAGTTCCTTTGGGACCAAGTGTTACTAAGAATCAGGCACCAACTGCTTTATAAATCAGGCCTTCACTGATTTAATTGAACATTAAATTTAATTAGATTGATTTGATGGGGGCACAGTGGGGCGAAGGAGCTCTCAAAAAGATGGTCTTTTAATGGATGTTGCACAACTGGTTGTTAAACCTGAATACTTAAATGAAGATCAATGTGATGCCTGACTCACTTTCAAAGACCATCTGTTCATTATGACAGTTGATACAACTCTTGAACGGTTCCATGTGTCAGATGTCTCATACTATCAACAAATAATACTTTGATCTTATTCCTCTGCCTAAAATTTGTTTCCCCCCCAATTATTAGTTGATGGCTCACCTTGGTCTTATTTATTAATTTATTCTAAAGGGAATTTGGTTGGGTTTTTTTTTTTGCCTGAAACTGTCAGAATCCTGTCTATGTTTGAGGCATCACCATTGGATCTTCTGGACTAATGCCATTTTAATTATTTAGAAAGAGCCACAAAGGATTTTATTCAAACTGTTACCTATCATTCACAAATGGAGGAATTCATTTGAAATAAGAAACAATAACTAAAGGGAAGAACATTAGGTTGGGCAGAACATTGAGTATGGAAAGTTAGAGCTTAACCCATCACTGTCCTCTGATCCAGATCCCTGGATTATGGATCTCTACATTGCAATTCCAAATATTTCACTGTGCTCTGAGGTAGAATCCATCTGTTGTGTGCAAAACAACTTACCCCTTCCCAAATTAAAATAAGATATAGTGAAAATATTGTCTTTGGTGACATTGCACATCAGCAGCCATGACTCTTGTAGTCTTAATACTAAAACATTATTTATCTACATCCCACCTTTATTATTTTTATAAATAACTCAAGGCAGCAGATATGTATAATATTGCTCCATCCTCCTATTTTCTTTACAACAACAATCCTGTGAGGTGAGTTGGGCTGACTGGTCCAAGTCATTCAGCCGGCTTTCATTGCTAAGGCAGGACTAGAACTCACAGTTATCTTAGTAATTAGCCCAAAATCACCCTGTCAGCTTTCATGCCTAAGGGGGGATTAGAACTCACAGTCTCCTGCTCTCTAGTCTGGTGCCTTTAACCACTAGACCAAACTGGCTATCATTATGCTCTCTCACTGCTGAATCACAAGCAACCCAGTCTCATTTCATTCTTCTCTAATGTGGTTTGTAAAACTAGTCATTGTTTAGCCCCCTTAAGGTACAACTAGTCATTGTTTAACCCCCTTAAGCCCCCTAATTTCTGGAGAGTTTAAATTGATGTCTGAATACTTCCGGGATAATCCCATTTTCTTGCCAAAGAATTGCCATCAAAATGGTCCAATTCTGATGTAGATCCGTAGCAAATATAGTGGATCCCAGGGCAAAATGATAATACATAGATATGGAAGAATCATACATTTCTGTCATCATTAGCACTACATACATGCCTACACATATCTTAATGCACACATACAACCTATGGTAACTACTATTTGAATAACTCAAAGGTGCTTTTAAAAAGGTAATTGGACTTTCTTGGGTTTTTTTTCCTTGAAAAAAATTCGCTTTTCATCCACAAAGCTGCTTCAGTTCAGACTGAATGGTGGGTAATGGAAAGATTTATATTCCTTAGCAGTCATCTAGTCCTTAGCACTCTGAAGTTTGGTTGTTAGCTCTCTCAGAGTTGTCAAGACCACTTGGAGGTTTATCTGTACCCTCAGGGTCACCTGAACCAGAGTGCAGATGCCTGTGGAACCTTCTTGGGATTGCTGAAAGGACTGTGTTGTAGACAGGAGATAGGTGGTATCGTATCCCTCCCCCTCTGTTGACAAAAAGCTGTTCAATTTTAACATAGAATGCCTCTTTGATCCCTCTTTTAAACCAGTGGTCCTCTCTGTCCAGAATGTACACTTTGTTGTCTTCAAAGGGCCACAGGTTTGAAAGAGGGGTCAAAGAGGCCATCTATGTTGAACAGCTGTTTCTCAACAGAGGAGCCAGGGTGTGACACCACCTATCTCCTGTCTATAACAAAGTTCTCTCAGCAGTCCCAAGAAGGTTCCACACCTATTTGTGCTCTGATTTAGGTGGCCCTGAGGGTACAGATAAACCCCCAAGTGGCCTCAACAGCTCTCAGAGAGCTAACAATTGACTGCTAATGACCAGATAACCGCAAAAATATAAATCCTTCTATTTCCCACCATACAGTCAGAACTGAAGAAGCTTCTTGGATGAGAAGTGAAATGTTTTCAAGGACCCCCCCCCCCCAAAAAAAAACCTCCAGTTGACTTTTGAAAGCACCCTCAGGTCCACCATGACCTGCACAATTGTGAATCTTCATACACAACTATATGGATGCCTGAGGAAAAAGGACTCCTGTTCAGGTTCCAACAGCTCAAACATCAGTAATCATTTCCCGATTATTTTAATTTTAACCTTTTCCTCTCTTTTTTGTGCTTATTAATATAGAACAGACATGTCAAACTCGCGACGTCACATGATGTCGTGCAACGTATTGGGGCAGTTTTGCCATTACTGGCAATGGGGTGGGCATGGCTTCCGGATGACGCATCCGGCCTGCGGGCCGGCAGTTTGGCAGTTTGATTAACCATCAAATTTGGTTAATAACAATGTCAAAAAACAATAGGTAGATTTTGAAGAAGGGGAGACAGAAATTGCACTTAGTAAGTAAATGCTTTTTTTCACTCTTTGTGGAAAGAAGAGAAATATAATTAGGGCAGAAAAAATTCTTAATCAATTAACAGATATTCTTTTAATCTTCAAGTAGTTCAGCACTAAAGCTATTTGTGGATACTTTTGTTATGCAGATTTGCTCCAAAATAGCTTCTATATAATTGGGGCACCTTTCAACGGTTTCATGCTTGCTTCCATATACTCACTTTATAAAAGCTGTGGGTGGAATGAGATGGGAGTCCAGAGGATGGGGAAGAAGTAATTCATGAAGTAGTCTTGGAAATCTCAAGGAGTCATTTCCCTCAGCTTCTTCTTTACTGAGACAATGACTTCAGAATCAAGCTTCAATATTTCATACCTAGATAGAACGGATGCATTTTACATTATCTCGACTACGTTCTAAATTAAATTAAATTGAATTGAATTAAATTAAATTTCCCACTTGGGGCTTCTTTTGAGAAAGGGGCAGACCACCGACAAAAATACTTATTTTCCTAGTTTTCAGGGAAGCTTTTATAATATATATTTATAAGGTTCATTTCCCATAATCCCTGTCAATAGGGATTAAAGTGACTATAAGCAATAATATGAGTGCTTTTTTAAGGATTTTCTGTTTTAGTTCTCTGATGGAAGAACTGCATCTGAAAAAGCTTCATAGCAAAGAGATTTAAGATTCCTGTTAGAACAGGAAACTGACAACTAATGCTGAATACGATTAGATTACCAGTTTTTTTAAAAAAAGATCTTTTAAATCTATTTTGCAGGAAGTAGTCAACATTTGAAGAAAATTTGGAGGAGAAGGGGTGAAAGTAATATTTTCTTGATGGGTGGCTGATGTCAGGACCTAAATAAAAAATGACATATGGTGATCAAACTGAGTTCTTTATTGTCTACTACCTATAGACATAATCTTACCAAATTGAGGACTTTACTATTTGCATCTAAAATCTGTCAGCTCTTCAAGATAAACCGGATTAGGAAATAAAAGTTATGTAGACAAATGCTACTTTTATTGTAAATTTATAATAACAGAATCTTGCAAATCTGAAAACGCTTTCCTCCTCCTTCTATGTTTGGGTGAACTAGGTAGGGCTTGTCTGACATGTTTACTTACATTACAGTTCTGCCCCAGACTGAGGTTTCTTTTATCTAAGTGTTGCCCTGGCAGTGGCTATTCCTCCTGTTCTTCAAGGTGATTTCTCTGCCCTCTTGAATTGGATTGGTTTGATCCACTCCATATTACAGAACATTGTTGTTGAAATACTGGGAGGGTTGCAAGGAAACATCTTGGCAGCTGTTAAGTGCAAAATTTATCGGGACAAATGTAGCATTTTTACCTTTCCTAGCAGCAAGCTATATTTAGAGCCTGTAAGGTATATTTGATAAAGAATCTCATGACTACTCTGGAATAACTATGCTCTTAAAACTGGTAAAACTTTCTACTAGAAAAATGGGCCCCAAAGGGTATAATTATACTAGATCAATTATTGTTTAATAATTACTTTAAACGTATTCAGAATCTGCAAATGAAACTTTTAATTCAGTTCTATTTTTTAAAAACATATACATAACTTTTTAGTCCACTCATCTTAAAATTTGAAAAACACCGTTCTAGAGGAAGCAGAGGAAGAGAGAGGAAGGCAACTCTCTGGAGGGAGATGGAAGTTTTGCTCTCTGTCATTCTGCAGAAATGCTTATTCCAAGATACTTTTCAGAAACAAAAGCTGTCAATGGTTCTCCAAGAACATCCTGTACCAATTGAGAGCTTTGTGTGTTCCTAATTGGTTTCACTGGTACCTGATGCAGTGGAACCTGTCACTGTTATGGGAAAACAAATTTGCAAAACCTTTTGCAAAAATCAAGCTGTGATCAAGAAAATCTTGGTCATTCACTTTACAGAGCAGTCTATTAAAATTACCCAATTCTGGAGCTTTGTTGGGAGAGGAAAAAAACCCACAACAAATGGTGCTTTGTTCCTATTTTCACAGGCATTGTTCAAAAACATTGCTAGATTTGGGTACATGATTCCATCCCACAGTCTTTCACAGCATTCCCCAGTGCTTCTTGCAGGAAACAAATGCAAAGGACAGATGCTGAATTTCTTCAATCCAACCCAAGGAAAACCTTTGGAAGCTGTTCTCCAGCCAGGCAAAACCACCTACTTTGGAGTGTCATTTAACAGGAAAAGCATTTAGATGGAGCACCCAGTGGGACAACTGCCAGTTATATACTATGGCTAGGAACCAAACTGGGTTGGTCACTGGGACCAGAGGCTTTGTCTTCCGAGCTTTTGGACTCATGCTGGAGCCCATTCTCAGGGAACTTATCTGTGTGCTTTGGGCTGTTCTGTGTGCAGTATTTATATGGTGCCTTTATGTGTAGCTTTTTAGATTGGGAAGTTGATGGCTGGCTATTGACTATGGCTAGGCTACACTGGAAGAGATTTTCTGCAAGATTTCTCAAAGACTTGTAATATTTCCCAAAATATAATGGTATGTGGGAATGGCCTTGGGATACTGGGGAAATAACAGAGGGTGTAGCCTGGAGTTGCCTAATGGGCAGAGGAAGAAACACAGAAAGGAACATCCCTATTTTCTTGGCTGTAAAAGAAACAGACTTGCAAGATGCTGTTAATGCAGCCTTACAATGAAGTAGAATTAGTTCATTTGGTCATATTTCTTGTCTGGTCTACCTGGGAAAGTGACACAAAAATATGGCAAGAGACAGCAAAAACTCACAAAATTTTGGGCAAGTTTGGAGAGATCTATATGTTAAGTCCGGAGAATAATGGCGCTTGAGACGAAGCATTTCTAACAAGTCTTTATTCTCTGCTTCCATTCTACGAACAACCCGAGCAGAGGCACGCAGGCCTCTATTTATACCTTCTGATCCCCGGGCAAGTTCAACCAATCACAAGGCGGTCTTTTCCCGCCTTGCGCATGCGCGCAAGGCCGGCGCCACTCAGTCTGGTCCCGGGCAGCTTTTGCAAATGCCCGGGACTCTTGCAACGTCCCGAGCCTGCTTTTGCAGGCTCAGGACACAACACCCCTCCTCCCTAGATAAAATAATACGGCACCCACATGGACACCATCATAGTGATGGTTATATAGTTAACTAATGAGTTACGTTACACAGTGTGTGTAAGATGTGGAACTGTTCCGTCATACAGAGACCCAGTAGCCCCAACATCGTTTACGTAGAGTCAACCAGTCAGTACCTCTAGTTCAGTGATTGCAGTTAACATTCTCACCTTATGTAATCTGCAAGGTATTTGGGAGGGCCTTTGACCCTGAGCGACCTTCTCAGACCTGGGGAACTTGTAGTGTTTTCCCCATGGCTTCCCACACTAGGTGAATTCCCCTGTGGTTGTCTTGTGACTTCAGTTTGACTTTCCTGCCTGTCTCTTAGGCTTGAGAAGTCAGAACTCTGTTGATCACTGTACCTGGTTGACCTACCACCTATGGAGTTTTCCAACCCCTCTGAACTCATCTCCGTGTTTCCTGATGGAGTGTGGTTTTCCTGGCTCCTTCCTGTAGTGTTAGGGTCTAGGGATGCCTCCCTGTTAGCCCTTATACGTGGGGACATCCTTCTATGAGCCATTTCAGCAAAGGACGTGTTTCCCCTCTGTTTTGCCTGCTCTCTTGCATGTTGTGAGTTGTGAGTATGCTCCCAGTTATTCTCCGTGTCTGGAGTATTGTTTGTGAGGTGTGGATAGTTAGTATACCTCCGGTGGGACTCCCAGGCTGGAGTGTGTGTGGGGGTGTCTGTGTGCCCCTGTCCCCCTGCATTGCTACCTGAATCTCCAGTGGAACTTGGGTGTTGAGAGCCCGTGTCGTTCCCCACAACCGTTGTTGGCAGCAGATTCTGATTCTCAGAATGCATTCCCCATTCCTCCTCCCCCCCTAGAGGAGACTGAGGAGGAACCCCAGGTGAGTCTCGCCTCACACGTAATTGATCAATGTGGTGGCGAAGAACACGGCCGTCTTCCAGGGACACCTCATAGGACAGAGGCCCCGAGACCTTGCAGACCACAGCCGGGACCCAGAGGTGTCCAGGCCCGTAGTTCCTGGCCCAGACAGGATCGCCTTCACACAGGACCCATGGTGGGTGTGGCTGAGACACCTGTGAAGCTACACGCTCCGGATGCAGCCTGTCCAATTTAGTCACGAGCCGACGACCCCAACGGAGTTCGGCCGGGCACTTACCCGTGGCAGTGCATGGAGTAGTACGATGGGCTAGAAGAAAGTCAGCCAACCTGTGATGCCAATTGCCGTAAGTCAGCTTCTTGAGGGCGTCCTTGGCGATGCGAACCATCTGTTCAGCCAGACCGTTGGTGGAAGGATGGAAAGGAGCCGAAGCAGCGTGGCAGATCATGTTGGCCTGTAGAAATCCCTGAAACTCAGTAGAAGTAAATTGAGGACCGTTATCTGACACCAGAACATCTGGCAACCCGTGTGCAGCAAAAATGTTTCTCAACACTTGAATGGTTTTGGCAGCTGTGGTAGAAGACACAGGCACGACTTCCAGCCATTTGGAATGGCTATCAACAACAACCAGGAAGAATTGTCCCTGAAAGGGCCCAGCGTAATCTACATGTATTCTAGACCATGGAGTGTGCGTTTCCTCCCACCTGTGTACAGGGGTCTGGGGCATTTCCGGGCTGGACTGCTGGCATGTATGACACCCATGTACCTGGGCCTCAATGGCCCGATCAATGCCAGGCCACCACAGATGGCTGCACGCAAGCGCCTTCATCCTAACGATTCCTGGATGGCCCTCATGTAATGAAGTCAAGATTCTAGCCCTCAATGAGGCCGGAATCACAACTCTCGAACCCCAAAGGAGGCAGCCATTGAAAGTGGACAACTCGTGCCTCTTAATCCAGAAACGGTGAAAATCCTCTGCAGGGCACCTGTCAGGCCAACCAGACAGGACCCATGACAGCACGCGTTTGAGCGTGTGGTCAGTGGCAGTTTCAGCAGCCATATCCCTAGCATTGAGGGGACACTCAGGCAACTCCTGAATGGACAATATGTGTACAGCAGGAGCGGGATCAGGCTCCACAGTAGGCAATGGCAGCCTACTCAATGCATCTGCATGACCCATTTCCTTGCCAGGCTTGTGGACCAGTGAATAATCATAAGCTGACAGGAAGATGGACCAACGCAGCATACGAGGGGACAGG
>NW_015387851.1:122192-130506 GCF_001527695.2 Protobothrops mucrosquamatus
TTTGTGGAGAGTCACCTGCGATGAGAACGTCATCAAAATAAGGACACACGCCAGGAATACCCCTCAGGGTGTTTTCCATTACATTCTGAAAAATGCCAGGAGCGACATTCACCCCAAACTGTAACCTCTTCACTTTGAAAGCCCCACGATGGGTGACAATAGTTTGGGCCTCAGCTGCTGCATCATCAACAGGTAGCTGTTGATATGCCTGAGCCAGATCAAGCTTAGCAAAAAATTTTCCCTCCTTGAGAGAAGCCAGAATGTGTCTCACTACAGGCACAGGATAAGCATGTTGCTGTAGGGCCTTGTTTAGTGTGCACTTGTAGTCAGCACAAATCCGGATGTCCCCGTTTGCCTTTAAAGGCGTTACGATGGGGGTTTCCCATGGGCTGGAATCTACAGGCTCTAGAATACCTTGCTGGAGCAACTTGTCCAGTTCAGCGTCAATCTTACTCTTAAGAGCAAATGGTACTCTCCTAGGTTTAACCCTGATGGGCTGTACCGTTGGATCTAGCTTTAGTGACACTGGAGGTCCTGTGTAGGACCCTAGTTCAGAACTGAACACATCTGCAAACTCCTTGCATACGTCTGCAAGGGTCTTTGTTTGCAACTTATGTTGCCCTGTTACCTGAGTTCCCAAGGCCTCAAACCAATCGAGTCCAATGAGACTCGTTCGCTCACCCCCCACAACCAACACGTCTAGGGAGCCTGCAAAATTCTTGTACTGTACCTTAAGGGTGGCCTCCCCCTTAACGCACACTTGAGAATTTTGGAAATCCGTAAGGATTACATTAGAGGGCCTTAAGGAAACTCGCTGGCCACTGCTGCTGCAGATTTTGTGAAATGTGTTGAGGGAAATTATGGATAGGGCAGACCCCATGTCAAGTTCCATCGACAATGGAACTCCCTGCAATTTCACCTTAAGAGATAGTTTCTTTTTAAGGGGTTTGTGTGTGCCTATTCTTAAAATGTTCCGGCGTGTTGCACAGAACCCCACCCTGTTTTGACTGGGCACCCTGGTACCTTTCAGATTCAATTCTTCCTTCGGTTGTACCTTCTGTCGACCCAGGCAGACTGCAGCGATGTGGCCTTTCTTCCCGCACGCACGGCAAATGGCGGAACGGAACCGACATTCCGCTCGCTTGTGGCGTCCACCGCATCCGAGGCAACGAAGCTCAGCTGGGCCCTTGTCCTGACGATCTTTGGACCTCCTTCCAGCTGCTTGGTAAAGCTTGTCCACCTCTTCTTCAGGATCTTCTTCCGACTCCTCGCGCACGTCTTCTTTGTGAATAGTGGCGGTCTCTGGAGCGTTTCGCTTAGGCCGCATGTTCTTGACCGCCCCACCTGCAGCTTCTTCTGCTGAAACCTCTCGCAGAGTATCTTGGAAGGAGACATCTTCCCTGGCGAACAGTCTCTGCTGTAAGTCTGTGTTCCGCAGTCCGCACACAAAACGATCACGCAGTCTTTCCTCTAAGTCCTTGAAATCACACGGTTTAGCTGCTCTTCTCAAGGCCGCAATGAATTCTTTTGCTGACTCCCCAACTCGCTGATCTCTCTGTTGAAATGTGTGCCTCCAAGCCATGACAGATTGCTTGGGCTGGAAATGTTCCTTTAAAACTTTCTTTAGATCGGAGTATGATACCGTTTCCAGCGAGTCCGGGGCGATTAGGCTCTCGGCGATCTCAAAGGCATCTTGACCACAAACGCACAACAATGTGGCAGCCTTTAAGCCTTCCTCCCTTATCTGGTTTATGCGGAAATACGTCTCGACTCTTGCAACATAAGATTCCCACCTCTCGGGGTGAGAGACGTTGAATTCCGCTAAACGCCCAACTTTCGCCATGATCGAGGATCAGGGTCTTCTTCTGCAGCCGCACGCACCCTCCAGCGATTTTGTACTGGCAGGATAACGCTTACTTTCACACCGTTTTCTCTTCCGGACTTCTTTGGGTGAGTCTTCAAGCTTTCCTAGCTGTATAGACTGAATCCCACCTTCGTCGCCAGTGTTAAGTCCAGAGAATAATGGCGCTTGAGACGAAGCATTTCTAACAAGTCTTTATTCTCTGCTTCCATTCTACGAACAACCCGGGCAAGTTCAACCAATCACGAGGCGGTCTTTTCCCGCCTTGCGCATGCGTGCAAGGCTGGCGCCACTCAGTCTGGTCCCGGGCAGCTGTTGCAAATGCCCGGGACTCTTGCAACGTCCCGAGCCTGCTTTTGCAGGCTCAGGACACAACACTATATGTGGTCTTTTCCAATGGAATATTGTTGCCAGCTTCTAGCATTATCGTCATTCAGTTGTGTCTGACACTCAGCCATTCTATGGATCAAATTCTTCATGCCTCTCTGTCTCACACCACTTCCTTTAGATCCACCAGATTCATCCCAGTGTCATCCTTTATAGTATCCAGTCAGTGGGGACTAGGGCAACCCCTTCTCATTTTTTCCCGCTGATCATTCCCAGCATGATTGACTTTTTCAGTGAGTCAGCTCTCATGACATGACCTGCTTGGTGATCTTGGTTTCAAGTGATATTTTTGCTGAGGTTTGGTCTAGGACTTCTTTGTTTGTTATTTTTGCAGTTCATGGGATGAGTAATGGTTGCCTCCAGCACCACAGTTCAAAGGCATCCACCCTTCTCCTATCTGTCTTTTTCAAAGTCCATGTTTTGCGGCCATAAGTAGCAATTGGAAAAATTATTGTCCCATTTTAATTCAGTCAATTTATGGATATTTGGGAGATGAATTCAAGAGGAATCAAAGGAACTGAAGCATGGATTTGTTTATCTCTTTTCTTTCTTATTATAAAAAGTACCAGTTCACATATGTTGGGCCACAGCAATGTCATGGAGGTTGCTGCATGTCTTGACTCCAAAAAGAAATGCCATAACATTCTGTGATGATGTCACCAATGTTTCTGTTTGTGCAAAAACTTTTTCTTGGAGAAGAAATAAATGAAGATGGAAGAGGGCCTTAGGCCTACCCTACTATCTTTTCCCTACTATCTTTTTTATTTTTATTTTTGGGAAGGGGTTCTTTGAGAAGAAACAAGCAGAGAACTGTTCTGGTAGAGTCTCATGGGTCAACAAGTGCATATGAATGCTTTCTTTGCTTGTTTTTCTCTAGGAAAAAAGCATCTGCTTGAACAATATTGCCTGAGCAAGAGACTCAGAGATGTTGATCATCTGTCTGCGCAGTGCTGCATGTGAAATGATTTTTCTTGGAGAAGAAACAGTAGAGGAGGGCTCCGTTGGCACTGCTGAGATATTTAGGAGAGGATTGGGACTTGTTAAATTCTAAATAAAGAAAGAGATCTAAGATAAGGTGACATCTACTTCTGCTGCTTCTTTTGAAAATTAAATGACATTATTTTACTTTCCTGAGAAGGAGAAGAAAAATATATCTTATTTTTTAGGGTTTTGTTTTTGTGAAAACCAAATATGGAGGCTAGGATTCAGCCCAATTTTAATCAGGCCAGCCTCCTTCCACCTCCACCACTGAGTAATGCCACATCCTCATTTAAGCATATTTTCCAGTCTTTCTAATTTGTAATGATCTATGGGAAAGACCTTGGGAGATGGAGTGAAGTAATGCTGCCTACAGGGAATAGTCAGATAAGAGATAGCACAGCCTAAAACTGCAGGTTGGCCATGCAAGAAGCTCAGAAGACATCCTCTCTAGTTTGTAGTGGTAGAAGGATATTTTCAGGCTTGCAAGATAGAAATAGCATTTAATATACTGCCCTATAGCACTTTACAGTACTCCCTGGGTGGTTCACCATATGGAAGCATTATTTGCATATTGCCCTGAACAATCAGGGGCCTCATTTTATTGACCTCAGAAGGAAGGAAATCAGAGTCAATTTTGGGCCTGTCAGGATCAAACTCCAGGCTGTGGGCAGAGTTTGCCTGTAATACTGCACTTTAACTATTGTGCCATCTGTTATTGTAGCATTTCAATAAAATAGAATTAATTCATCTGGTTGATTTCCAGTCTGATCTACCCAGTATGGCTGTCAAATTTTCCTTGTTTAAAGCAATGAAGAAAGTCATTCCCAGTTTCAATATCCACTTCTATCTTTCCAGGATCCCTTCACTATAAGTTTGAAATAGACTTTTTTCTTTTATTTTTCCTTGTGAAGGTAAGTTGTAGGAGAACCAGGATTTCTCGACTACAATTCTGGAATATCTCCTGGGCATCTAGACAGCTAAAAAAAGATTATTATTGGTGGACTTTATTAACAATACATTAAAATAATAATATGGATTCAATTCATGGAGATGTACAGGATTGTTGCTTTTCAGAAAAATAATATTGAACAATATTTAGATTTCAGCTACTTCTTTCTGTGCCCTGGTGTGACTATTATTATGTTCTGGCAAATATATTTTGGCATGTTTTAGTTGATTGTTGGCTGCTTAGATTCATGGTGAGTGGGCGGACATATACATTGGATGAATGAATAAATTCATGAATGAATGAATGCCATTCAGTGGAGATGTTCAGATCTGATCAGATTTGTTTAGACATGAATTATTCACTGCAGACTTGAGAAAGAATCTATACACTCATTAAAGAATGGGCAAATGAGACCATCTTCAAAATGCAGGTAGCAGACAGTAAAGGCAATTCTTCTTCCTTGCTTGAGCAGGAAGAGATAAGCAGGAAGGCAAACTCCAGAGATTGATTGTACTTGAAAAATGGGCTCCGGAACTACCTTTAGAAATTCTATACTAAATCTGTGAACCAAGAAATTGGATGGGCAATTTCTCTGAGTTTCTCAAAAAAAATCACTAAGCTCAAATTAGGTATATTTTAATACCCCTTCCAACTATGATTCTGAGGCTATTCTGGCTGCCTAGTCATTGAAAGATTATTCTGCTTTAATTGGGTGATGTTAATAAAAATTGATGTTATCATCTAAACTACTCTTAAATATACTGTATTTTGGTCCCCAGACTTCTCTCCTTTGTCACCAAGCCTTTTATTTCTACCTTCTGTAGCACCATTGTTTATGTGGTCTGTATGGCTATCCAGGTATTTCATGGGTCTGAATCGTAGGCAGAAATTTAACATCAAGATAGTGGTTTTGTGTTATTTGGGGTGGAGTTTTGATTATGTAAAGAGTAAAATAAGAGTATGAAGTCTCCAGTAGGCTTAGTGTGTCTGTTTTCTTTAGCTTCACATAATATAGACTAAAATGTTGTTTTACCCTCTTCAATGGCATGGCTGCTTGGTATCTGAGGAACTGTCTCACCCCAATGGGACTAGTCCACCCCACTTGTATCACTGGAAAGGGCCTACTTTAGATCTCATCTGCCAAAGAATTTTGGCTTGCAGGATTCAGGAGAAGAGTCTTTTCTGCTGTAGCCCCCACTCTCTGGAATATTCTTTTGTTGGAGGAGAGGTCCACCCCTACACTCCTGGTCTTCTGGAAGAGCCTGAAAACTTGACTCTGCTGCTTGGCCTAGGGTCCTGACAGAGACCCAGGGATTCAGCCAGTTCGCACCACTTTGGCAGAACTGGTAGCTAATTTTTGTTGCCCAGCCCAGAATGGACTTCCAGAAACAGCATCCACACAGAGAACCGGTTGTTCACATATTTGAATCCCACCACTGCAGAGGCCTGCTATGTTGACAGTGGCTGAGTAGAGAAGAGCCACATCCCAAAGTGCCCATTGCCTTGGTTTTTAGCTTTTCTATTTAATTCTTCTAATTTTGTTTTGTAGTACTTTTTTTTTTTTACTTTTTATCATATTGTGAGCTGCCCAGAGTCGCTGTATCAGGGAGATGGGTGGCATAGAAATTTAATACACAAACAAACAAACCAAACAAACAAAGTAATATAATTAGAAAAAAATATGGCCTTCCCTTTTCCTAAATGATCAGGTCCAATTATCTTCTGTTTGGCTTCCTCTTGGAGTCTTATGGTCTGAGAACTTTCTGCCTGTCTCAGTGGACATCAAACTGGGCAATAGAACATGAGCAGGCTGCCCCTGAATTCTGGAATATCTTGTTTTGAAAACTGGGCTGGTACTCCTTCAGATGGCCATATGCCAATTGGTTAAGACATAATTTAGCAGGGCATTTGTTCTGCAGGGATCATAAATATTTTCTGATGTTTTAAGGTAGTTGCTGATTCTGCTTGCTTTATGTTATATAACCCTTTTATTTGTAATTACCTTTGCATGATGTTTGGGTATATTAATTTTAATTGGTAGTCACCCTTGAGGATACTCTATTTATTTTATCTACCTACTGATTGACCATTTCTCTCTCTTTTTCTTCTCTCTTTCTCTCTCATCTATCTCTCATCTATCTCTCATTTATATCTATCTATCTGTCTGTCTGTCTGTCTGTCTGTCTGTCTGTCTGTCTGTCTGTCTGTCTGTCTGTCTGTCTGTCTATCTATCTATCTATCTATCTATCTATCTATCTATCTATCTATCTATCTATCTATCTATCTATCTATCTATCTATCTATCTACCTATCATCTTTGCTCCCTCTTTAAGATACTGAAATATACAATTCAAGAACACCTAAAGACTATGAGTCAGATCACTATGATCTTCCTAAATCATTTGCAACTTCTCTTGAATAAATTAGCCAATGCTTGCTGATGCTATTGATTGACAATTGATTATATGCCATCAAGTTGATTCAGTTCTTGGTGACCGATTAGAAAGACCTGCAGATGATTTATTCCCAACTTGGCCCTTTATATCTCTCAACAACACACCCATCACCATTGTAATTGAATCCATCTAACTTGTTGCTGATCATCCTCTTCTCTTTTCCTCCACCTTTCTACTCAAGGGATCTGGATTTTCACATAATGAGTCCAAACTATGATAATTTCAGTTTGTTCATTTGTATCTCAATGGAGAACTCTGAATTTATTTGTTCTATGTTTTCTTGGCTGTTCATGGCATTTTCAAGACCTTCTCCAACATTTATGTTCAAAAGCATCAACATTTTTCTATCCTGCTTCTTCAAACTGCATTCCAGAGAAGCCAAAGTCCCATGTTACTCAAATGTGAACATAGCAAGTGTTGTGTCCTGAGCCTGCAAAAGCAGGCTCGGGACGTTGCAAGAGTCCCGGGCATTTGCAAAAGCTGCCCGGGACCAGACTGAGTGGCGCCGGCCTTGCGCGTATGCACAAGGCGGGAAAAGACCGCCTTGTGATTGGTTGGATTTGCCCGGGGATCAGAAGGTATAAATAGAGGCCTGCGTGCCTCTGCTCGGGTTGTTCGTAGATTGGAAGCAAAGAATAAAGACTTGTTAGAAATGCTTCGTCTCAAGTGCCATTATTCTCCGGACTTAACACTGGCGACGAAGGTGGGATTCAGTCTATACAGCTAGGAAAGCTTGAAGACTCACCCAAAGAAGTCCGGAGGAGGAATGGGGAATGCATTCTGAGAATCAGAATCTGCTGCCAACAATGATTGTGGGGAACGACACGGGCTCTCAACACCCAAGTTCCACAGGAGATTCAGGTAGCAATTCATGGGGACGGGGGCACACAGACACCCCCACACACACTCCAGCCTGAGAGTCCCACCGGAGGTATACTAATTATCCACACCTCACAAACAATACTCCAGACACAGAGAATAACTGGGAGCATACTCACAACTCACAACATGCAAGAGAGCAGGCAAAACAGAGGGGAAACACGTCCTTTGCTGAAATGGCTCATAGAAGGATGTCCCCATGCATAAGGGCTAACAGGGAGGCATCCCTAGACCCTAACACTACAGGAAGGAGCCAGGAAAACCACACTCCATCAGGAAACACGGAGATGAGTTCAGAGGGGTTGGAAAACTCCAGAGATGGTAGGTCAACCAGGTATAGCGATCAACAGAGTTCTGACTTCTCAAGCCTAGGAGACGGGCAGGAAAGTCAAACAGAAGTCACAAGACAACCACAGGGCAATTCACCTAGTGTGGGAAGCAACGGGGAAAACACTACAGGTTCCCCAGGTCTGAGAAGGTCGCTCAGGGTCAAAGGCCCTCCCAAATACCTTGCAGATTACGTAAGGTGAGCATGTTAATTGCAATAACTGAACTAGAGGTTCTGGCTGGTTGACTCTACGTAAACGATGTTGGGGCTATTGGGTCTCTGTACGACGGAACAGTCCCACATCTTACACACACCGTGTGACTTAACTCAACAGTTAATTATATAACCATCACTATGATGGCGTCCATGTGGGTGCCGTATTATTTCATCTAGGGGGGAGGGGTGTTGTGTCCTGAGCCTGCAAAAGCAGGCTCGGGACGTTGCAAGAGTCCCGGGCATTTGCAAAAGCTGCC
>NW_015387851.1:131723-136805 GCF_001527695.2 Protobothrops mucrosquamatus
TAGAGTCACCATTTCACTGCACTGGAACAGCACTGCTCCTAGGCAGTCCACAGGCAGAAAGAGCACCTGGATTTATGTTCTTCTGCGCATCTTGCTCTAACTTTCGAATAGGTTGAGATGCGTGTTGCCCCGAGTCTTTGGAGCAATAATAAAAGCTACTAATTGCCTTGGCATTCTTTTCCTCTGCAATTGTGATTCCTGTCCTAGAGGAAAATGGGATTCTGTAAATGTCACAAGTGCAGAGTCAGAACTCATGACCCCTCCTCTGGCTAAAATATGTACAGATGTAATCACTGGTTGGAAATTGCTATTTTTCAGAGAGGTTGGAAGGAAAGATAATCATTGGGTTTATATTGCTTGTTGCCTACCTAGAGAACCATGTTTCCTATGTAACTGGGATTTGGCTTGACAATAGTTGCCACAGCAACATGGGGCTTATTAAATGGTTTTGGGTGCCCATATGTGTTTTTTCCTACTTTTTGTTTGGCTCTTTACTGCCAAGCTCCATGCTCTCTTTGTGCAGCTGGTCAGTGTCATATCCTTTGCAACCAGCTGAGGCATTCTGGCTAGATTCTGGAAAGGTGCAAGCCACTGCTTATTCTGCCTTTCATAGTGAAGATGAAGGTAAAGAAAGCCGTGTAAAGGACAAATGCACAGAGATAGTTATCCTCCTTAGTTTGGGACTTGGCTATTGCCAAACGTTTTCTTTAAAAAAAAACTTGAACACTTCTCTTTCAGATTGACTTCAACCGGCCTTTGGGAACAAGGTCCTCTGCTATGCTCTGCATTTAGCCTGCTCAGGATTGAAGAAAGCAACTCTATGGAATCAACTTCTCAGCAGAGTATATCCTTGATCAATAACTGTCAAGGATAAAAGAGGGAAAGGGAAATGAATGGGAAGACAGGCAAAAGGAGAGAGAAGAGGTATTTTTCCTACTTCATACTTCAAAGGAGCTTTTCATTTTAACAGTGTTTCATGCAACATAGTTCTTTGTAGTTGGGTTGTGAAGCAATACTGCCTTTCCCCGCTTCCAAAGAGGAAAGCAAAATTACTACATTACTTCTCTCTCTGATGGCTTCTTCTAAAGTTTCCAGTGAACTATTGGGAGGGTTGAAGGAGACTTTTGTACACCCATAAGCCCTCTTCTGGTTACCAGAAGTGACACCAGAATGATGCAAAGTGTTTGGAAGAAATCGACCTCATTATTGTGAACCCTTAAAAAGGGGAATAGTATACTGTAGTCCTGGCGATACAAATTGCCTTGTACTAGTAATGTTCAGTACCTCCCACAGGCCTAGCAAATATGTGGAATAAATCCACCATGGATTAAATTAAGAGCAGATTTGCAAGATCCACCAAAAATATTGATCCAGCCACTGAAACTTCATTACTCAGTGTGGTGAAATCTATTTTCTGCTTTTCAAAAAAGAAAAAAAATATCTGTACAAACTTCTTCCCATATCAGCTTAAGGAAAAAATGTGGCCAAACAATGTTTATGCCAAAAAGATATAGCGAAAGGAGGGAGGGAAGGAAAAAAAGAGAAGAGGCTTATATACTGAAGTCCTTTCTTTCTTTCTTCCTTCCTTCCTCCCTCCCTCCCTGTGAAAGAACAAATGATATAAGGGAAATCTTTATTAAAAAGGAAATGGAGATTTTAGAGCAGGGGTTCCCTAACTAGAACCCCTAAAATGATAAATAAATCTAGACAAGCCATTCAAGGAAAGACAACCAACTGTACTTGGATTCAAGTTGGAGAAGAAATACATGATTAATTCTTAATCTACATACTAATAAACTAGTAATAAAACCTGGCAACATTTTGTGCATGATTTGTTTCCAGATGTCATTTTAGTTTGTTTAGTTGCAGAGAAAAATACACTGAGGCCATTTTTCTCCAAAATCAGTTTTGGAATTAAAAGATATGTATCTTTCTTCATACATTCTTGGCTTACACCCTCTTTATTAACATACCAGTACATTGGTAAAATTTATTGACTGGTGTCTATATTTGCTATATTTGTTTCAACTTTAATGATTATTTAATGATTGTGTAAGCTTGTATTATATTTTGTATTGTATTGATTGATTTGTACTGATTCTATTTAACGATTGTGTAAGGTTAGTCATATTCAAACATGTAATTTTTCTCTATGTTGCTTACAAACTTTCAGGAAGTTGAAACTCATGGCTGGATAATTCCTGCATAGGAAAATTGTGTCCAAAACCATATTAGCAATAACTGCAAATTAAAACTGTTGTGGATATTTCTATGGGCAAAACCAAATCAACCAGCCAACTAATAATTAAAAAAATGATGGATTAGAATATTGTTTTGCTAACCCAAACTGTAAACTAGCTGGATTTAGCTTGATCTAAATTTCAGATAGATTTAACAAGTCTTTTTATTTGATCTGGCAATGTCAGGAGAGAGTGTTCCAGAATATGTTTCAGACAGATACATAGAGCTTCTACAGAGTTAATTTCCACTAAAATATCAAACCATCTATCAAAAACTGTGCATAGAGATTTGCTTTGGAGTAGCTATGGAGAGGGAAATATCCAGGCCACAGATTAGGAGAGTATGTACTCCCCCCACAACAAAATGTTATTAATTCTTATTTATACTTCACAAGTCAGATGGAAGACCCATGAAAGTACAGAGCAGACTTTCTTAATTCCTCTAGAATGATCATATTTTAGAATCAGCATCATCTATAAGGGACTTTGAAGTGTTTACTAAAATAATCACATTTTTAATGAAGGAAAGATAAGTTACTAGAGAGTACAGCAACAACTCCCATGTCAATTTTCTGGACTTAAAGTTATTAGCTTAAAAGGATGAAAGTGGGAATGCCACTGTTACTCTCTAATACTTGTAGCCCTTGCAGGAGTTCTTTAATTTGTTTTCTTTTATCTTTATCCAATGTCTGGATGTGATGTTGTAGATCCTGGGCTCTCTCTTGGGAGAAAAGAAATTTCTAAAGTGATTTTCTTTTGATAGTTTCATTATGAGTCAGATACAAGCAATGTCCAACAGCTTAAATTGTTGTGCTGAAACTGCCCAATTTATCCCTCAAATGAGCCATTTCCCCTCTAAGATTGCATGTTTAATATTTTCAGGTTGGACATTTCAGTAGCAAAGTAAATTTTTGAACCAGCTATTCTGGGATCCTACAACCTTTAGATATATTCACACGATTTCTCCCCATGGTATAAAATCCATGTTGGGTGCTGACTTTGAAGGCAGCACTTGCAGGAAAAAAACTCCATTTTCAATTTGTTCAGAAGTGTTAGATCTTTAAATACCTTTTTCCATGAGACAAACAAAAGTGAGTCTTAAGTGGCAAGAATGCAACTTTCCAATACATAGATAAATACATTTTATTATCTGTCTTGGTAAAGCTACCTGGGTCTGCTATGGTTTTTAAATTTAAATTAAATTATCAATTTCTTTCACAATTTTCTAAAATCCATGAAGCTTTTATACCAAACTTCCTCTAGAATTTATACCAGTTAATATAAATTTGAGAAGATATCTTTTAGGTGATGGACATTTCTTTGATGTTATTCCTGGTTAGATATATTTTTGGGATACAGTTAATCCTTAGAAATGATGGAAAATATTTGTAGCTTGGGTGGTAGATGTTGGCGGTGATTTGTTTTCCGAGCTTGTTCCACTGATGTTGTTACTTAGCCTGGTGATGAAATGTTCAGAAACTGAACAAGAAACTTGGAGAACAAAGCACCACCAACACAGGTAGTCCTTGCTTAGTGAATGGTTGCTTAGCAACTCTTTAAAATTACAACAGACACCTCAAATGTTACTTATGACCTGGTTCTGGAGTTCTGATATGGGAACCCCTGTGCAGTCACATGACTGCATTTTGGGTGCTTGGCAATTATCTCACCATTCTGTGGTCATGTGACTGCAATTTACAATGTTTTTTGCCAGTTTCCAGCCAGTTGGATCAGTTTTTGGCAAAAAACACCCATAGAAATGAATGGATTCACTTTAACAACAGCCGTGTTTGCTTAACAACCACTGCAATAAATAAATAAATAAATAAATAATAATCAGGTCGGTCACATGGGTGCCTTGACTTATGACCATAATGACTTACAACAGAAATTCCATGGGCCTTTATGGTAGTAAGGTGAGGACTATTTGTAGTTGGCTTTTTAAAAGCACAGGTCTCCTGATGTAATGCCTGTTTTTAATATCCCTGTTTTCAAAATATAATAATATTTTTAGCAATGCATTTATCACAAAACTGGAATTTTGAGTAGGAAAAGCAAACTGCAAGTGAGCTCCATTGCAGCTTGCAGGTATCAGAATTGTGTTGGGTAAGACAGGAACCAAAAATTCTCAGGACATAGGTTGATCTTAGATAAACATACAAAAAACATTGGATTTCAAGGCTACAATTTGCTGTGTCAAGAATCAGTTCAGAAAGATGAGAGGAGAAAGCCTTGAATTTTAACCTCAGACATCTTGCACTTTCATAGGCAATCAACTGGCAGATACGTCATTCTTTCCTGCAACTAAAACACTTATCTAGCTCAACCATGTCTGAGAGACATCAACAGAATCATTCATTAAGAGTCCTGGTAAACTCTGAAACACCAGGCAGTTTGTGATTTCCAGGCTGGGAAATCTGGCAGAAACAGTGGAATCCAATATGGTAGCTCTTGCCAGCCCTTCCCATAGATTTGTTTTTATAGTACACATATATGCCCCAATCTAGTATATGGATAGCTTGTTCTGTCATGCAGGTAAGTGAGCTTCTTCTCAATTATTTACATTTGTCCTTTGCCTCCAATCATGGAAATAGAATAACAGAGTTGGAAGGGACCTTGGAGGTGATCTAATCCAACCCCTGTTTGAGCAGGAGAATCTATACTATTTCAGACAAATGGCTGCCCAGTATCTTCTTGACAGCGTCCAATGATGGGACACTCACAACTTCTAAAGGCGAGCCATTCCACTGGTTGATTGTTCTCACCATTAGGAAATTTCTCCTTAGTTCTAGGTTGCATCTCTCCTTGATTAGTTTTCATCCATTGGTTCTTGTCTTGCCTT
>NW_015387851.1:140201-141768 GCF_001527695.2 Protobothrops mucrosquamatus
AATTTTGTGGTGGCCATCTATGCTGAAACGCATTCAGTCTTAGCTCCACAAGGCCGTCTAGAAACAGTGAGGAACTAGCCCCTGCCGTGTCGGCCCCACCCCCTGGGTGCATGCTGGGGAGGTGTCACCCTTTGTGAGGAATGAAGAAATTGACCATGCCTTGGTGCTTGCCCTGGTCCCACCCCCTTCTGCCAGAGACCCTCAGATCTGTCCCACTCCTGCCCAGGACTCCACAGGCACCCTTGACGCGAACGATGTAGAGCTGGCCATGCCCACCCAGTAGGCCACACCCACTCCATCCACGCCCACTAGTAGGCCGCACCCACCTTGGCCACACCCACCTGCCCCCCCAAAGGCAACCACAATGCTGATGCGGCCCTCAATGAAATTGAGTTTGACACCCCTGCACTAGAATGTGGAATATTCCCTTAGTGCAAGCTCACTTTCTCTTGCTGTAGGGACCAATGGTTGCAGAATCGGATAAGGGCCATATGAAAGACATAGACATCTTCTCATAGGAGAAAAAGAAAGGTCTAAGCCAGTCCAGCTGAATAAATCCTCAGGATTGTATATTATTGAAGTTACTTGTTCTTCTCTTCCACCTAGTATGGGCTATTTACAACAGCAACAATCTAGATTTCACTATTGACCACATTATTACATGCCCTTTGTAGTCCCACTACAAGGATATGATTCATATGATTCTATTCCAATTCGACTCAGTTCAGATAAATTAATCCAATTTGATGTAGAGTGGTAGGTGAATTGATCTGGAGGCACCCCATTGACGTTGACAGATTGAATTAGAACTGACTTGTCAGTTGGATTGAAATTTGCATCTTGAATGTAAGATTTTAATTAGGCTGAAGATTTGCACAGCCATATTCCTCAGCTTCATCCCATTGCTAAGCAATGTGCACATAGACCCCCTGATTAGATCTGTATTCTTTGTAATTTAGCTAATGTATATTTTAAAATAAACTCATTTGCTCACTATTGATAGTTCAGTTCTTTTAGTCCTTTCTTTAGCAGTAGTTATTTTATCTTTCTAATCATTGCCAGTTTTGTGTCTTACACAATGGGGGAACAATCTGGGGGCTACACACCTAAAGTTTTTTTCTTTCCACTCAGAGAAATCACAGGAATGGAAGTCCTTAATTATTTATCCATCTTAGTTAAACTGCCATTGATGCTACTACCCTCCGAACTTTTCTATGGAGGAAACATGAAATTGTATTCTTGTTCTTTTCAAGGTATGAGACAGATCCTTCTATCAAGTAAATTATAAAAGAACTGATGTGTATCAACATCCCAAGCTTCCTAGCTCCTTTTATAAGAAAAAATGCTTGTTCTGAGAATCCACACGGGTTTGCTTTGTGAATTTTAAGATTTCTCTGAGGTCAAGCTGACATTTCCAAATAAAAATATCCAGCTAAAGATACCAAAGCAACAGTTTCCTGAAAGTATCCTTGTAATGTCAAGCTATAGTGAGTTATGAAATCAGATCTGTTTGCAGTATTTTGAATGCTTCAGGGTTTGCTTTCTTTGTTCTTTGACACTGGGCAAA
>NW_015387851.1:142237-149263 GCF_001527695.2 Protobothrops mucrosquamatus
ACATCACCAGCTGCTGCACCTCCCTCTGACCCCCACACAAAGCAAATGGACACACGGCATGAATACAGAGCTAGACCGCAAACTTGGAGCCAAACCAAAGCCCGGTATGCTACATCACAGCCTTCTGCTCTGGACACCACATCACAGAACTCAGGGGGTTACAACGCTAAAGCTCAGGATGTTACAACACAGCCAACCACCCAGGATGTTGCAACACAAAACTCAGGATATCACTACACTAGATCTCAGGATGTAATCACACAACCCATTACCCAGGTCGTTATAACACAAAAGACTGATGGGCACACAGCCAGCACCTCAACTACTCAGGATGTTACGAAACAGCTGAACAATCCACAAACAATGACTCCAACACAGCCAACCAACCCACCTACAGCAACTAAGCCAGCACTCCACACACCCCCACCAATATTTATAGAGAGACGGCAGCTCCGATCACACTTTGCTCACACAAGCACGAAGCCAAAGATCCCAGCCTGAAGATGACGAGTGGGACCTCGTTGAAACGTCGCCAAGATACTCTCAATCTTACACGGGAAAAGACCTGAATACGCCAAGACCTGCATATATATATGAGGAGGTGGGATCTGTTATTGATCATCAATCACCTCCAGCATGATACTCCCTCTCTGGGATCTGCAATGTTTCATTGTTCAGAAGCTGGTTGTAAAAGCTCTGTACGGCTTTGACATCAAAGTGTCTACTGTCTTTAAGTCCCATCTGCCCAGAAGCCTGAATAAAGAGACCTGCTGGAGAGACTTGTGGTCCACTTTTGGGTTTCTTGTAGACATCTGATTGAGTATTATGGGGACAGAACACTCTGCCAGACATGTTCCCTTGGCCCAATCCCCAACTTTTCTTCTTATGCACTTTTGAACCTCTTAGGAGAGTTAAAAAAAAACAAACTTTCTTCTATCTTGTTGCTTAAAGGAAAGGTATTATTTTTGCTGGAAATTTATAGTTAATAGATTCTCCCTTCTTCTGCAGGAAGCCAAAATGATAGTTTTCGTACTGTATTTTGAAGGGGAAAAAATCAATAGTATAATAACTACAAGAAAAATCCCATTGTTGCTGTGTCCTCAGAGAAGACATAAAGAAGTAGTAGGGAAAATTAATCTATATTCTGGGAACTCTCTTTTTCTCTCGGTAGGCACATGAATGTATATATAATTAGGAAGGATGTACAATGTAGGCTCCCCCCCCCTAATATACCTGCTATTAAATTGAGGTGAAGAACTGCTGTGTTTTGTTTGGACTATATTGTTCAGAAATGCAAGTACTCTTTGATGTTTACCCTTTATATTGCCTTCGGATAAATATTTAGAGAGAGAATCTCAAAGAATCTATACAGAAACATGCAGACCAATTTTATGTAAGGTATTAGTGTTTTATTTTTTTAAAAAACAAATAGCCATAGCAATAACAGACTTATATACTGCTCCACAGTGCTTTATAGCAGAGTTCCCCAATCTTTCCTGCTCTGCAGCACAGCGGAGGTAGAGGGGGTGGTTCCGTGTGAGCAGTGGGGAAGCGCACGGGAAGCTCCATTTGCATGAGGGGTGGGCACATGCATCTGATGCTTGTGCAAATGTAGCACACACACACATGCTTGCCTGCCGCTTGTGCAAGTGGGGTTGCCCATGTGTGTGCTCACCTGCCAATTCCATGGCCCAGTTCTGAATGGCTCAAGGCCAGGTAACGGGCCCTGGGCCCTGGGTTGAGGACCTCTATTTTATAGCCCTCTATAAACGGTGTACAGAGTCAGCATAAGGCCCCCAACAATCTGGGTCCTCATTTTACTGACCTCAGAAGGATGGAAGGCTGAGTCAACCTTGAGTTGGTCAGTATTGAACTCCTGGCTAGGGGCAGAGTTAGCCTGCAATACTGCATTCTAACCACTGGGCCACCATGGGTCTAGAAAAATACAAACACAGAATAATTATAAAAAGAAAAGAAAAATGGAAGGAAGGAACAAGTACAAATATTTACCTAGCAATAATAATGGGCAAAAATAAAAATAGAAAAGAAGCCATGTCCCAATTTCTACCCCTTTAATACATCTTAAACAGAGAATCACTGAAAGCCCATTTGGAGTTGGATGATCTGCTATGCCTGCAAGATGGTATTTCATGGTTTAACTCCATTTTTATTTATATAATGTAACATTTTTAAAAATATATAGGGTAAATATCCTGGTGTTATTATGAACTGCTAAAGTTTGGCAAGCAGATACTACCTAGACTTTGTAAATAGTAAGCTTTTACGTCAACAAAATTGACTTACCAATTATTACAATGTACAATGTAGTTCTTTCCCTAACTGTTTAAACTACTTTCATTGTTGTTTAAAACAGACACAAGACCTCCCTGCAGAGTTTAATATTTATAATCCATGTTAATTTATTTAAAGTGGCAAAATGCCATGGCTTACTGTGCCGTCTCCCCATTCTTGCAGTTTGATTGGATTTTCCAGTATTTTGCATAGGTTATTCCAGGGACAGTAATCCCATGGCAGAGAATGGATTTACTTTTAAGCAGCTGGCTTCATCCCTGGGTAATCCTGCAAAATTACCAAGATGCTGCTGAAGGCTTATTCCGAAAGCTGATATTGAAATCCATGGGCCATTGACATACCACATGCAAATGCTGTTGTCAGGCCATTGATTATGCCAGCTTCTCAGCCATGAGTTGAATCTTAATCAAGAAACCTAGCAGCATAATTTGCAAAGAGCTATTTGAATAGTGTCTAGGAATGCATTCCTTTAATTCTTAGAGCTTCAGCAGGTAGCTTTCCTACATTGGCCTCATTTAAATGGATATAAGTTACCATTAAAACCTCCAGGTTGTTGCTATTTGGCCCCAATTGCCTGACCTAATCACAAATTGGCATGAGCAACTGGAGCAGTGGGGGAGTCACTGTCATAAAAGTACCATCAGAAACCTGCTTGAAACCAAGTCAGTTTATGAAGGTTTTATCAAGCATTGAGCCAGTCAGCTCATCCCATCGTTCAAGAGCAACCCTAACCTAGTTAGCTGAGAAAATCTCTAACATGGTGCAGGACTACACTCTTAGGAACATTTAACATCCATGTGCTTTTGGGTAATTGGTTGCGAAGTTGTCACAAAATCTCAAGCTGACAGGAGAGAAGTTCAAAAGTAATGTTAGAAAATATTTTAATTCACAGAAAGAGTAGTGGAAGCTTGGCTCTGACTTCCAGCAAAGGTAATGGGTCAGTCAACAGTAACTGAGTTTAAACATTCTTGGGATAAACACATGTCCATCATCTGACAAAAATATAAAAATAATAATTTAAAAATAATAAATAAATACATTAACAAGGAAACAAAAGAAAACAATAAACTCAAAGGGCAGACTTGATGGCCACTAGGTCTTTTTCTGCCATGTTCTTTTATGTTTTTATGTTTCCAATATCTATGACAAACACATTATTGACTATTTTTTTTGTTTTGCTTTAGACCATGAGGACAGTGGTGTGAATAAGAAGAAAGGGATTAGTTATGCAGTGATCATCGGGAGATTGCCATCGGATACATTTTGGTCTATCTCTCTCTCTTGGGGTGGAGGATCCAGTTAAGATACCCCATCTCTTGAGATGTATGGTTTTTTTGATAGATTCTTGTGTACTGTGGGAAGATTCCAGAGGTGACAAGCGGACATCTTGTTGAGGCTGTAGTTGAATTAGAATATAGAATGATGAGACAACACAGCTCTTCTGCACTGAAGAGAAATATTCTAAGACACTGTATTTACACAATATATTATATATACTACATTTAACAGGGGGCCACAAGATCTCATCCATCCCTTCCAATTTCCAGTGTGTGGAAATCCCAGAAGGTTATTCCCATGTAACATCTAAGGAGGCAAATCCAAGGGAGAAAATCCTGAGAAGGTTTTTCTAAAGAAGACTGTCATGATTCCGATAGATAGAACCAAATAAACATAAGGTGATGTAATGGGCAAGCATTGCAACTTCATTCATTAAATTGGGACAGACTTTCCTAACCAACACCCAAAGGCTATACTGACTATTATTGTAGAAGCCAATATAACTGGGAAGAGCCAGATATGGGAAAGTTGGATTAAGATCTGAAATGAAATTGCAACAGTAGAAACACAGTCGTATTGATCATAGTACTATGATCAGACAATTTATGTTCCCTTAAGGGAAATTGTACCTCAGCTTTAGATCAACCACTGAGATGATCAGATTTTATTCTCTGTTTTCTTTCACCAAGACAGGCAGAATGACATGGATCGGCTCCAACTAATTACTGTTTGTCAACTATGCTTCGGAATCCATTCTCTGCCTTCACAAATTGGAGAGCAAGGTTAAGTAGTATGGATTCCCCTACTTCTTTCTGATGTGCCTAGAGTATTTAGAAATAGTATTGATGCTTGTGAAATTTATTGGAGAATATCATGGACAGGAAAGAAAATAAATGGATCAACCCAGAGTTGTCACTAAAGGCAGAAAAGACCAGGCTAAAATTATCCTGTATGGAAACATTATGCAAAGACTTAGTTTTGGAGAGGCTCTGAGGCTAAGAAAGGTAGAAGGAAAGAGATGAGGAGAATGACTAGCAACAAAGTGGATGGACTCAGTTACAGTGGTGATAGGTGCATCGTTGGAAGGGTTAATCCAGGGAAAGATTGTCATGGAAAAAATCTATGTGGTCACTAAGAGTAGGCACCAATTTGATGGCACATAATCAATCAATCAATCAATCAATCAATCAATCCCTACAATCAGAGGATTTCCCCAGATGTTGATAACCTCTGTAAGGCTGTGATAAAATATCAAATTCCTGAATTATGTAGATTCTTGTATTATGTAGATTTTCAAAAGAGAAAGTTTCTGAAAAGAAAAGAAAAAAAAAAACCTTGCATCCATACAGTTTAGCAAAAATGTTCTACCCAGCTCCCATAATAGGCAATGAACTTGTTGAAAGAAAAATCTTCAGGGTTCAGTCCAAGTCAGGAATAAACAAAATGGAGACTGTTTTAGAAAGAAGGTTATAGTTTATTGAAGAGCAGAACCACAACAGCATGTGGCTCTGGAGCAGCTGACCAATTGATGAGTACAAGGATTTTTATACAGTTTTACAGCGTTTTGTAAATTGGAGGCTTGCTTTGTGTACTTTTGTTATTAGATTTCTTTAACTTGTTTCACAATGGGACTAAAATACTTACTTCCTTGGTTCTAATTCTGTCAAACAAATGTAATTAATTTTACCCCCTTATCTTTAGTCTGTCTATTACCTCCATTGAGCTCTCTTTGCGAATCAACAGGCCTGATTCAATGTTTCTGCTTTTTGCAATAGCCAGGGATTTCATGAGTGAAACATTGCTTCTGTATTTCTTTTCCTGAGTTTTATTCTTGTGATTTGGGGGCATAGTAAAAAAGATTGGAGGATGCTAATCCTTACCACAAACTACTTCTGGATTTTAGAAGTGGAGGGAAGATGGATTAATACACTTAAGAAACCATATTACCTTTGGATGGGCTTAAATAAACTGTATTCTTTTGGCCAGGGTAAGGGAGAAAGCTTTTTCCTAATTGAAGATTAGATGTTGTTATTTACACTTTTGTGCTGATTAACCATTCTGACTTTCAGTGATGTTGCTTTGTAGTTATGCAGTTCATAAAGTTAAGTGAGATCTAGAACTCAACAGTTCAATTTATACTTGAGAGTCTGATAAATATTTTGATGCAAATGGAATCCAAGAGAAAAATAGAGAGCGATGGGAAAGGAATCAAACTGGAAATTATCAGTAATACAAACTTTTATGTAAATTTCTGGGATAGCCATTGGGTTCAGAATACTGTAATTGGCCCTGGTTGCTATACTGCAGTTGCTCCCAACCATTTGGGTACCAGGGACCGGTTCCGCAGACTGGAGGGGCTGTGGTTTCATGAGCTGCCTGCATCCTGCAGATGGGGCTTTGCTTGTTTGTATGGCCTGGTTGCTGGCCTGGACCATGGACCTGGGGTTGAGGATCCTTGCTATACTGCATTCTCCCCCCCCCTATTTTGTATAGCTGGAAAAATGATAGAAAAGTATGAATGAGAGACTGGCCTGGGAATACAAATGGGCTTTAGAAGAAAATTAATTGTGGATTTGACAGAAAGATTACATCATGTGGACCAAATGTATCTATTTATAGGAGTTACAGTATATGGCCACCTATCTCATGTGATGACTCTAGATGGCTCACAACAATCCATTAAAAAGTAAGTTAAAAATAAGTCAGGTGCCCCATCAAATCATCCTCACATTTCAACCTCCATCCTAACCCAATGCATAGCAGAAGAGGTTTCACAGTTCTCTGGAAGGCTAAAAAGGATAGCAATATTTTAGATCTCAGGTGAGAAGCTGAGCAGCCACTGAGAAGGCGCAGCTTTCAGAATCAGATGACAACATTTAAAGAGGAACCTGGACATGCCACCCTATCTAAATTTATAGGAGAGACAGCTATCTCAGGGAGAGAAAGTCTCAGAAGTAACCTGGCCTTGTGCCCTAGGTGATAACCAGAACCTTGACTTGCACCCAGAAAGCAACTGGAAGCCACTGCAGCTTTCACATGGCCCACTTAAAACTGCATTCTGCTGTCTTCTGGACCAGTTGCAGCTTCCAGATGATTTTCAAGGGCATCTCCATTTAGAGAGCATTGTAGTAATCCAAATAGGAGATAACTAAGGCATGGATAACTGTGACTAAGGCTTCACAAATGGTTTTTCCTCTCTTCTCTTAGCATCTGAGTTGATCTAAAGAAACTAAATGGGGAGAGACTAAGAATAGCAAAAAGAACTACAGCCTATTTGTCATCACACAGCTAAACTAGAAAGTGCAGTCCAGGAAACATGCCCTCTTGGTCACTGAGATGTTAACTATGGGAGTTCTGTCATGGGTGTAATCTACTATGGAGATTTTATTGAGCCTGGACATATTTTGTTTTTGCTTACTTCAATGGAATGTTTGC
>NW_015387851.1:149581-154044 GCF_001527695.2 Protobothrops mucrosquamatus
TGAGCCAGTTTGTGGAAAAGATGAAATAAACACGACATTGCTAAAGTCGTCTGGTCTCTTTCTGGACCTCGATCATCAGCTGCTTACTGACATGAGAGGTGGGTTTCTGCTTCTCATCCAAAAGCTACTTGAAATTCTTCAGGAAGTCAATTTTCTTTCAACAATCAATGAAAGCTTGTTTTACCCTGGCCCTGTTTCTGCTTTACACTATAAACAATCAATCTTATCAGACAAGACACACAATGCCCTATGTGAAGATTTATTTCTGCTTTTTCCCCTCCCTCCTTCCTCAATTTCAGATTTGGGAAGTGCCATTTAGGTGGCAAAGAGACTGCAGCCCTCCTTAACTTGGCAATTCATAGTCATTTTTCTTTGTTCATTGAAAATGTCAGGCTGTTTGAGTGACTTCTTGACCACTTCTTGATCATCGTTTGTTAAATCAGTACCATCCAGATGTGAATTGCATCCACACCCATCATTCATACCCTTTTGGAGAAACAATATTATGCAAAGTGCAAAAAGAAAGGAATTAAACATAGGAAAAGAAATAAATTAAAAGGAAGAGAAAAAAGGGAGGAAAGAAATTAACTGAAAATCTATTTACCCCAACACCACATTTGGTTTATCTCTTTGTAGTTGATTTTCACATCTATACACAGATTCTTATATTGCCCTTTATTCTTCTCACAACCTTTTATAGTAATTTTATTAAATACTGCAATTAAAAAGATAAAACATGAATACAGACTAAAAGCAAGAATAAAAAGAAAAAAAATAGAAAATGGCAAAAGAAAAAATAGAAAAGAAAGAAAAATAAGAATATAATAATGAAAAAGAAAATAAGTATATAAAGAAATGACCTTATCCTTCATCACAAGTATAAACTATTTTATTAACTTATCACCTTTCTTAAAATGCAAATGATCCGATATATATCTTTTATCTACAAACAAATGCTTAAAGCCTCCTTGTGCAGTCCTAATCTGCAAATGTCCATTGAGTTACTAGAAATAGCAACATCACTTTAATCAAATAAATCAGTCTCATATTTCTCTGCTTTACCTTTAATACAGTAATTTATCATTTTCTCTAAATATACAACAAAAAGTTCTTCCCATATCTTGTCTCCTGTCTATAAACAAATTTCAAAGCCTCATCATTTGAACTTAGTAAAGAAAAAAAAACCATTAAGATCTACCAGAAATAGCAACATATTAAAAATCTTAAATCCCTTCAGAAATTAACAATTTATATTTAAATGTAATTATTTAATTAATTATAATATTTAATTATTATGTAATTATGTAATCTGTATTTTAACAAGTTTTTTCGCTATTTCCCATATCTTATCTATATATAAATCTTTCAAGTCTTGTCATTTAGTCCTGGTCAAGAAAAAACCATTAACAACGATTGAAAACCATACATATTTTTTTAACTTTAATCAACAATGGTTGGACACTAATCAAAGAGAGAAGCAACCTGTAATTAAGGAGAAACTTCCTAACAGTGAGGACAATTAACTAGTGTAACAGCTTGCCTTCAGAAATTGTGGGCACTCCATCACTGGAGATTTTTAAGAAGAGACTGGACAGTCACCTGTTTGAGATGGTATAGGGGCTCCTGCTCGAGCAGGGGGCTGGACTAGAAGACCTTCAAGGTCCCTTCCAACTCTATTCTATTCTAAATAAGCCAACTTGATATTCCTTTGTTATGCTTTTAAAAATCTTGATGATTTGATGATTATTACTTTTAAATAGTGTCCCCAAAGCTGATTTTTATTTTTTCATGTTCTCTTTGTCTTTTCTCAGGAATCCTATCATGAGTAAAACATCTATTTTATAAGCCCAAGATAAGAAAGTTGTCCAAGTCACTCTTCTGATTTATTGCTTGTGTAACCTTTTTAGTTATTGAGAAATCAGGCAGCTTCATTTGTAAGTCTTGTGTAACTGTGGTGGAATATAGTCCGAATTCCCAGGAGGGAAGGTATGCATTCCAGAGGAGCAAAAGACAGAGTGAAATTTAGATTGTCTGGGTGAGAGAAAGAAAGTTAAGAGTTAAAACAGTTCCTCCCTAGGTATTCTCAGAGTATATGTTTAATGCAGGGGCGTCAAACTGCCGGCCCGTGGCCCGGTTTCATCATACTGGAGCCACGCCCACCCATTGCCGGCAATGGCAAAAAGCTCCGATATGTCACGCGACATCACATGACATTGCGAGTTTGACATGTCTGGTTTAATGGTACAAGTAGTCTGCTTTAGTTTGGCACAATTTCTATCCATAAGCGAGGAACAATAAAGGAAATTGCTAAGGAGAACCTCAACATGTCTTTCTTGGTTTTGGGAGTCTGACAGGAACATCTTTTCCCATATCAGTTTTGTATCTTCTCACTTTAAACACACATCCAAAACAGCCTCATTCTCAATAGTATGCTCTTCTATCTCCTCTTTTAAACCCATTATAATGGTAGCAGACAAAGTTAAGGGAAATTTCTGAGAGCATTGTAGTCAAATATCCTTGACTTCTTCTCATGTTAAAATAGGCTTCACCAATTTGTGTTCGTGGGTCTCTTCTCCTTTAATTATAGTCTTTAGCTCTTTCTGGTTGCCTCCTATGTCCATCCTTCAAAGTCTCCTCTTATCATGCTTTTCTCTAATCCACAACATTTTCCCACAGGAAGATTTCTTACACTTAGATGCAAAATCTTCATATATTTTTAATAGGACTTTAAACAACCCACAAGAAGTATTATAATGAATTTCAAAGACTTATTTCCAATCCATCTGGCCCCTTAATCTATTTGTAACCTCCCAAAATCAACATTCTAATCACCATTTTGCTGTTTATTTCAAAATAAAAAAATAGTTTCAAGTTCTTAATCTTACATGAAACTTCTTTTGTTGAGGATGGAAGGACTCAGTGTGATGAAACTTGTCATTCTGAAGGTTCTTAGCATTCAAAAACCAGTTAACAGGCCATTTTGTAAGTGATTAAGAGAAGAAATGGGTGAACCCAGGATCTGTTTGAAGATTCTGAATTGTGGCTGGTAAAGCCCTCAGTTCCTAGAGCTCTAAAAACTGCTGAAGACTGCTGTTTTATAGTTTTCTTGTGGGAAGCATCTGTTTGGAGCATTTATACTTATCCCAGTTCTTCCTCTTTATCCAGGAAAGAATTTTGAAGCACTGATTTATTCACCAGCTCCTCATTCTGCTCTGGTTGTTGGCTCTGCAAAAAGTGAAGTCATCTTCAGTCTTCCATTGCTTCCATGGAAATCTCATCTCTTTTTTAAGCAGTTCAATAACTCCATATCTTCATGACTTTTTTGACCTTCCCCTTCCCCTTCAACCACTTACTCTCTGTGATTGAATCCTCATTCATTCCCAACTTCCTTCTTTCACACTGATCATGTACTTTTGTACTCAATCCATATTTATCCATGCTTTCTTGTTCTATTGCTATATTTACTATAGCCGTTATGTTTTCCTGGATATGTCCAGCTTCTAAATTTTCAAGGAGCAGACTGTGTATCCCCAATGTCAGAGACAAATTTTGTTAGGGCCTGGCTTATATATCAAATTTATCCCGTTCCATAAAAAGTTTAAAGTGGTTTGGTTGTTAGATTGGATCATTGGGACTCAAAAAGCTATTGTTTGTGGATTAAAAAAAAAAAAGAAATTGTTCCATTTATGGTGTCTACCAGTGTAGCCATGTATTCCACAATACGGATATAGGTGGAGATTCCACTCATTACAATAGTTATTATTCATGAGGCATTTATCTTCCTGTTTCCCCATCCATTTAGTTGAAGCAAATGTTATTGCCTATATACAAACTGAGCTCTAAATGCTTGTTTTAAGGACTGTTTATAATGGAGATTAGGGAGTGATGAATTATTCAGTGGTTCAGCTACACTTTGCCACTACATAGTTTTGAAACAACATGGAATGAAAATGTGCTGTTTTGGATTGTGAAGGCAAGAGATGCAAATGGAAAGGATGGGTTGGCACTTAGAATATTTCAGAGTGGGTATATTGGAACTGGAATATTCTTTATTGGCCAAATATGATTGGACACACAAGGAATTTGTCTCATGTGCATAGGCTCTCAGTGTACAAATGAACAGCAAAGTGATAAGTCATAGATCATAAATCATAAGATACAATCATAAATCATAAGATACAAACAAGTGATAAATCATAAGATACAATTGGGAGATGGTAGTAGGAAAGAGGAGAAGAGGAGAAAAATGAGAAAATGAGAAGGATTTAGGATTTAGGATTTATTTCATTTATACCCCGCCCTTCTCCCGGAGGACTCAGGGTGGCTTACAGCCAGTTAAAACAATTACACAAAATACAAATCTAAGATAAATTAAAAATAAATATTCGAATCGGCCGCACTACTAAAATTTAATTAAAACCAATTTAAAATTACCCCTAGGCCAGTCCTGCCTGCTGAAACAG
>NW_015387851.1:155210-174430 GCF_001527695.2 Protobothrops mucrosquamatus
GCAATGAGGGTGGAGTAGTAATTAAACCTCGCCACCCTCATCGCCACTAGGTAGGATCTGACCTGTATCCTTGCCTGTGTTCGATCGGATTCGGTTCGGCTCGCCCTCCAACTGCTCTCTAGGCGTCTTTTCCGGCGCTTCATCTCTCTCAGCTCCTCGGTAAACCAGGGAGCCAATTGAGATCTGCGCCGGGTCAGGAAGGAAAAATTACTAGGTAATACTCTGACTTTGGTTTCATGGTGATTGAAGAAGTTGGACATTGATGAAACTGCTTGGGATAGGATCTGTCTCACTCCTGGAGGAAATCTGAAGGATGTTTCAAAGTTTACGTTTTAAGGGCAGAAAGAAAACCAAGTAAGTATTAGGTTCTCTTGGAACCAATGACCCAATTCTTTTTAAAAACTTCCAGTGTTGGAGCATTCACAATTTCTGGAGGCAAGTTGTTCCACTGATTAATTGTTCTAACTGTCAGAAAATTTCTCCTTAGTTCTAGGTTGCTTCTCTCTTTGGTTAGTTTCCATCCATTGCTTCTTGTCCTGCCTTCAGATGCTTTGGAGAATAGCTTGACTCCCTCTTCTTTGGGGCAACCCCTGAGACATTGGAACACTGCTATCATTTCACCCCTCGTCCTTCTTTTCATTAAACTAGAAATACCCAATTGCAGCAACTGTTCCTTATATATTTTAGCCTCCAGTCCCCTAATCATCTTTGTTGCTCTTCTTTGCACTCTTTCTAGAGTCTCAACATTTTTTTTACATCGTGGTGACTGAAACTGGATTTAGTATTCCAAGTGTGGTCTTACCAAGGCATTATAAAGTGGTATTAACATTTCATGTGATCTTGATTCTATCCCTCTGTTAATGCAGCCTAGCACTGTGTTGGCTTTTTTGGCAGTTGCAGCACACTGCTGGCTCATATTTTAAGTGATTGTCCACTAGGACTCCAAGATCCCTCTCACAGTTACTACTATTGAGCCAGGTACCATCTATACTATACATTTGGGGTTTTTTTTTGCCTGAATGTAGAATCTTACTTTTTTCACCATTGAATTTCATTTTGTTAGATAGTGCCCAATGTTCAAGTCTGTCAAGATCTTTCTGTATATTAAGCCTATCTTCTGGAGTATGGGCTATTCCTGCCAGCTTGATGTCATCTGCAAAATTGATAGGTTCCCCATCCATCCCCCCATTCAAATCGTTGATGAAGATGTTGAAGAATACTGGGCCTAAAACCAGTAACCTTTAGCCAGCTTCTCCACAGAATTCTTATTCTTCAAGTTCTTTCAATTGTTCCAAACTGAACCATAATGTGGGTTTGTTGTCTGACCTGAAAGAATTACTCAGATTTGAAGGAAGAACTATCCCTCTCTGTCCCTATATGTCATGATAATTTGCTTTCTAAATAAACAAAGGAAAACCAAGCCCAGAGAACTCCAAGGACCCAACAAAGAATATTTTCTTTCTCAGCATGCTTATCACTGTACCATATTTTTAGTATGTTGGATTTTGGAGGACTAGAACTTTAGAACTAGAACTTTGTAAAGATCCACAATTGGAAAAGTATAGATGTGACCTTCCCTAACCCTAGTAAATAAATATATACAGGTAGTCCTTGATTTATGACCACTGTTGGGCCTGAAATTTTGGTCATAAGTCAGAACAGTCATGAAGTGGGTGACCATGTGAGCTGTCCCAATTTTATGACCAGTTTTATAATAGTTGTAAAGTGAGTCACCCACAGTTGTTAAGCAAATGGTATTTTTAAATAAATCCAGCATATCCACTGTGCTGGAAAACAGCAAAAATGTCATAAATTGTGGTCCACATGATTGCAGAATGTTGCAACCAGTTATAAATGTAAGCTGATTGCCAAATGCCCAAAATGTAGTCATGTGACCAACATGACATTTTATGATGTCTGGAAGTGCTTTACAGGACATAAATACTTTTACTGAGCCTAGGGTAATTTGAAATGGTCATTAAATGACCAGTCATTAAGCAAGGACTATCTGTATTCCAACTTTCCCTTAGAATTCAGACTTTGGCCAAATCTGATGCCTAACATTATTTATTTATTTTTTTAAAAAATATCTCTGCTTCTTAGAAAATAGCATAAAACGAACAGGCTGCCTTTCATATTGTGATGCTTGTTTCCTTTATTTCCAATGACATCCAAAGATTATTTTTTTTGCAACAATGTTAAGGGGGGGAAATGTCAATACGATGCAAGTCAGGGTGAAAGATCCATTCTTCATATTCTGTATCAGCCTTTCTCAACCTGATAACTTTGAAGTTTATTGAATTGTTGATGAGGGGAATTCTGGGAATTAGAGTTTCCCTGATATTATTAAATTCCATTCATGCTGAAGTGATACATTCATAGCAGAACAACATGATTCACTAGGGCAGAAATTATGTAAGCTTCAGTTAGTGCACCATGTGCTTTCCCTACCTCCACAAGCTGACTCTCATTGCATACCCAGGATTGTTTGATGTTCACTGTTCTCAGTGCCTTTAGGTGCATTTTGCTTAACTTTCTGATTTAATCAAATTTCATGAACAATGTTTTGGTATACAAAGTGGGGATTAAGTTGCCTGGAGCTTTTGAGTTGCTATCTGACAACTTTAGGGACTTGACCCCAGCTTTACCTAAGCTGTGATTAATGTCTAGGGTTTGAATAAAATGCATAACCTTCCTTTTGATTTTTTTTTTTCAGGATCTGTAGCTGCTTGTCAAATGTTTCTTTCATCGGGGATGCAGATTGCAGCTTCAAGAGCGCAGCATAAAAATTCAGCTCAGCTCCGGAATGTTTTAAAGTGATGGATATTAAAAAAATAAATAAATCTGTAAAAAGCTGTAAGGCAAACAATGCAAAAAAGCAGATAGGAACATCAATTAAAATAACACAAAGTCCACTCTTATACTAATGGGGGAATATGATAAATGCTTTGTTAAAAATGAACAGCTGAAAGAAGGTATAGAAGGTAGATGCTTATAGCTTTCCAGATTACCAATGTAAAATAAGTTCATTATGAATTGTAATGAGAGAGGATTTAGGTTTTCTGTTCCCAGTAGGGCTGTAGCAAGCTGAATGAAATCAAGTTACTGTTTGTCCTTTCCTAGAAATTCAGTGTACTGTTGAAAATGCATGGGATAACAGTAAAAATGCCTTGTGCTCACAGCCATAAATAAATTTCTACAGAAATGGCATGTCATTTACAATATTTCTTGTAAGATCATGAAAAATGGATAAAATCCCCTTTGCTCCTAATGGAGCAATGAATTTATGTTCAAATATGTTTCTCTTCTGGACCATGGCATATCTATTTTGTTGGTTTCTTTTTTCATAAGTATTCCATGGAAGGGTGAAGAAGATTGTTGTTTTTTGTTTAGATTTTTTTTATCCTGCCTTTATTATATTTTGTAAATAATTCAGGTGTCAAACACACCTAATACTCTTTCCTTCTCCCATTTTCCCCACAACAATAACAATTATGTGAGGTGAGTTGGACTAAAGCAGGGGTGTCAAACTGCCGGCCCACGAGCCGGATGCATCATGCTGAAACCACGCCCACCCCATTGCTGGCATTGGAAAAAAAGTCGTGATACGTCATGACATATCACGTGATGTTGCGAGTTTGACACCCCTGGACTAAAGAGTGACTGGTCCAAAGTCATCCAGCTGGCTTTCATGCTAGAACTCACAGCCTCCTAATTTCTAGCCTGAGGGTTTAACCACTATACCAAACTGGCTCTTTTGCTTTTGCTTTTGCTTTGTTTTATTAACCATGTAAAATTGACCAGATATCTGCCACATTCTCTTTTACGCCCAAGAGATAAGAAAAAACCCCCCCCATAAAACTGCATTTTCATTTCTCATTTTACAGAAAGCATGAAGAAGGAGGGGAATTGAAAAATTAGGGACTGTGATTAGCATACTCTACACAGAACATTAAGCTATCATTGTGACCAAACAGAGGAAAGGTTGAAACTCAGATTGTTTTTTTTGTTTTTTAGTCCGTTTCATTTTCAATTATTTTACCTGTAGGTGCGGAGAAGCTTCAGGCTATAGTGGCAAAAGGATTAGGGTGAGATGCTGGGGTGAACTGTGGCTTCTCAATTCCAAGTAGAGTTGGATGGTATTGATTATTCAAACCCATTTCAATCCAGCTTGATTTAGAAAAGCAGATCTGTTGTTCTGTTGGAATGGAGTGAATGTTTAATTTTTTTATAGTTTTATATTTTCTTATAGCTTATTCTGGGAAGGTTTATGCTAAAGTATGGTTTGTACATTTTTTAAATAATAAAGTCTTTTAATTGTCACCTATGAGGGAGCTCTGTAGGGTTTCATTTTAGATCGTTCTTAACACTCTTTGATTTCATTTTACTGCATTTGTAATAATATTCAGAAGAGCTACTTGTGAAAAAAGAAAATAAGAAGACTAGATTATAAGAATGTCTTCCAGTTTCATTTTCTCATTTTATCAACCATGTATTTTGTTCTATCCTCTTTCAAAATGAAAAAAAAATTCCCAGTATAAATCCTAATTAAAGTCTTACATGGACTTTGACGTTAAAGTCTTACGTGGACTTGACTATGGCAATATCATACTGAGTCCTCAAAACATAAAAATAAACAGTGGTTTATAAAAATAAACCACTGTTTATTACAGCTGAGCTCTAGTGAATGTATCATAACTGTAACAACATTCTTGTAATATATAGCTTGAAACAATGTCCTGCAGATACCTAAAATTGCAGACTAATATTAGACATAAGCCTAAGACTGAAAATCAGGCTTGTCAGGTGTTATATTTTTTCTATCCTGCTCTATGGAGTAGAGAGTTGGTCTCTGACAGAAGGCCACCTGAAGAGACTAGAAGCATTTGAAATGTGGATTTACAGGCGGCTGTTACGTATAAGCTGGGTTGACAAGATCAGAAATGAGGCGGTGATAAGCCGCCTGGGAAAGTCAAGGGAAATGATCAAAACAATTAAAAAATATTTCGGACATGTGATGCGACAACCAGAAAAATACGGCATACTCCATTTAATCCTCCAGGGAAAGATTGAAGGAAAACGAGGTCCAGGCAGAAGAAGAACATCATGGCTTCAAAATCTAAGGGATTGGTTTGGACAAAAACTCAGCAGCACTTTTTTGTGCTGCTGATAAAAACAGGATCACCAACATGATCGCCAACATCTGATAACGGATATGGCACAAGAAGAAGAAGAAGACTAATATTCCTGTTTTATACCTTGGGACTCTTTGATGTGCTGAGATAAATGTGATTACAAGACACCAATATTGAGGAGATCTAATAGTCATGTCATTTCTTTCCCTATGAGTGTTGAAAATTATTCCTTTTACTGACATACCTAATTCTTGAGCAGCGCTTTAGATGAGATATGTGTTCAATGCATGAATAAATATCAATAAAATTCAGTTGGATAATTAACTCTTTCTCTACAAACTATCCTAGAAAATGGACCATAATCTTAGACTTTCACTGCAGGGGAAGAGATTATAAATGTTCTCTCTTTCTCTCCTTTCTTTCTCCCCTTCTTTTGTTTCCTTATTGATTAGCTGCCTTTAGTGGAAAGAATGACTACAAACTGAAATAAAAGTTTTCAGGTCCATTTTTCCAGATGGTATGCTTGAGTCTCTATGGCTTGTGCATGGGTTTGTCTGTGAATTAAGATCTGTGGAAATTTCAGTGGGATTTACATAGGATTTTTCAGGGAATTGCACAGCAGGTATCCAAATGAAGTCA
Source organism: Protobothrops mucrosquamatus (assembly GCF_001527695.2). Lineage (NCBI taxonomy): Eukaryota > Metazoa > Chordata > Lepidosauria > Squamata > Viperidae > Protobothrops > Protobothrops mucrosquamatus. The sequence goes on from NW_015387851.1 coordinate 160,985, forward strand.
GAGACACTACTTGAACTTGTAGTTTTATATAAATAATTATATTTAACATCTATATTTACAGCAAATAAGATAGTTAGGCACATCACTATATCATGAGGTCAATCTTCAGGTAAATCACAGAATAGCATACAGAGTACACAGATGAAAAAGACAGGAAATAAAGGAAACTCCTCCTTTATACCCAGTGACCAATCATAACATAGATTGCCTCATGCAGGAGCCCTCACTCTCCAACTAATCAATTACCACTGTGTGTTTTGGTCCATTATCCACTTTACTGTTCCAGCTATTAAATTAAATATCTTAACAGGATCCAACCGGCAATAAAATGGTTTCTCCAACAGCTCTGAAGCAGTTTGAAAAAAATGTAGATTTTTCTTTCTGAGAGATAGTACATGAGTCTACCTTGTCTCCGAAATGTTGAAATGTTAGGAAATCTGTTGTCTAGACAATAAATATACTGTCACTGAATCTGCCCAACAGATACTGACTATGGAAGCCTGCACCAGTATAAAGCTATTAGTTTGGCATGTGACAACACCTAGCTAACCTAAGTTGATCTCTGAATCTAACTCTGGTTAAGTACAATGATATGGAGCTACTGAGAGTATTAGGGATATAGACTAAATGAAAAGTGATGAAAAATACTCAGAAGAAGGCTCTAGCACACGGGTGTCAAACTCACTGCGTCACATGATGTGTCGTGATGTATTGTGACTTTTTTCTCATTCCTGGAGCTGGGATGAGCACGGCCTCCACATGATGCAACTGGCCCATGGGCCGGCAGTTTCTCACCCCTGCTCTAGCAGATACTTCTGTATTGCTGCTAAAAAACCTGCATGAACAAATTGCAAGAGACAAACTTGACCGAAGAGTCAAACTCAACTCAGGGTCACCTCTGTCTTTAAGTTTGGGATAAGGTTTTAATGGGGTGAGGGAATTTTTTCTCAAAGCTACTTTGTGAAGGAATGTTGCCCAGTTCCTTTCAACAATGCTGAAGTGAAGGGGCTGTGTAGCTTCATTTTTAATGTCTCCTCCAGCAAATGTGTCTTCCATGGAAATCTCTCTGGGCAACATAGAGTCTTCTCAAAGTAAATTATGAAGTCTTATAGTATACATGACTAAGGCCTTCATCAAGTTGTATTCTGCTTACTTTGCACAGGTCTTAGTAGGGTTTTCTGAATAAGGAGACCAAATCCAGAATGTCAGCTAACTATTATTGTAGTATTATTGATTTAAAACATTTCTCTGTGTGATTCAGAAGGAGGAAGGATTCTATAGCAGTAGAACATGTTTCAAAAAATTGAAATCTGCATATCAGGTCAAGATAGGCTTGAGAACAACTTTGTGTATGTGTGTGTATATGTGTATAAAACATTCCCACCACACTATTCTTCATGGAAGTAAAGGTTAGAAACCAAAAATCTTGGTTTCATTTTGGTTGCTAGGCAACCCTTATATGGAGCAGCTAATTAGATTTGCACTTTGAGTCATCCCAACTAATATAATTTAAGGCAGTTAAAAAATGAAAGGCTGCCATTCCAACATGCAACTTAGAAAAGGGGAGTTTCCTGTGTAAAGAAAGGATCTCACCTAAAATCCTGCAAATAAGAAAATACAGGGGAAGGAGAGGGATGTGGAGGTAGGGCAAACATAAGATTATCTCAGGAAGCTATATTGGAAGCTCAGATTCAGTAAGGAAGGTAGTGAATTTCTTAAAAAGACAGGGCTTGTAGGGGATAGGAATGATGTTAGAAGTTCATTGTTATGCAGCTGTTTGGGGAGAACAGTCTAAGCAGACGTAATAAAAAAAGATGAAATTAACAGGGCTTCAAAGAATGAAAAGTATCAGGAAAAATAGGGACAGTTTTCAAAATCAAGGCAAGAAACTTGTACTGCAATGGATGTATTGAAGAGTACAACAAAGGTACAAGATTTTGACTAGGAAAACTAGGAAAACACTGCTTGCCATTAATGTAACATTGGGAAAAATAGATGAATGAAATTTGAGCCCTAGGAAAAATGTGGGCATCTGAGCAGAGTGAAAAGCAATACCAGCTACCAAAGGTAAGAACTGCCATGCAGCATGTCAAAACCAGTTCAGATCCAGGATGGCCAATATCAGCTGCTGTGCAGCTGGTGTTTGGCAAAGGGATCAGGTGCTGAGGCAATTGGTTCTTTTAGATCCATGGTCAATGAACACACCAATAAATAAAGGGATTTTAGGCTTTGTTATTAGCTCAAGCAAACTGATGTAAAAGCCTAACATGGATATTTATTGTACTGTGGTTTTATAAGGCTGTTAGCCGCCCTGAGTCCGGTGAGGAGAAGGGCGGGGTACAAATTAAATTATTATTATTATTATAAAAAACGTACCAAATGTCTTAAAAGCTGCCTCATAAGGACAGCAAAGATGCCCCAAAGGCAGCCAATTTGTATATTACATAGTGCTAGATTCTGTGCAGAAGCTTTGAACAAAAAGCAACAGCAACAACCTCAAAATCTTATCAAAATCCAACACTATGACTTCCTGGCCCTGTTATCATCAGGAGACTGCAAGAACTGACCTTGAGTGGCTGGGATGGGAATCAAAAGTTTGAGACTTTCACAGTGGGAAAAGCTTTGAAGTTACAGGGAAATTCCTCACCCTTCTTCTTTATTCAGTAAGGAAGAATAAAAAAAAAAGGCAAGTAGGTTAGCTTAGAAGGAGCTCTAAACTTCTAGAGTAGACTTTTCTTAATATGGAAGAGAAATCAAAATATGTCAGTAAATTCCTTGGAATAACAATAATCTTCTGCATTGCCACTGCAGCAGGTCACATAACAATAAAACAAGGGCTGCGGCAATATGGAAAGTAAGATGCTGTTGGCAAGGGATTAAAAAGAAAACAGTAAGGGACATTCACCATTGAGGAATACAACCACTAGATTTGGGTCTTTATGTTTTCCAAACTCCTTGCAAACTTGATTAATTTTAGAGGAAAAATGTGTAGAGTAAAAGTGTCTCTCTGTGTGTCTGTATGAGAGGCTTAAACAACCTATACCCTATAAAACTTTTATAGATTAGCAGATTGTGTTTAAGTGCTGTATGTCATTTTATTAATTCATATGATTATGAATTCCTGTCCCTCAATTCAAAGTGTTTGAATTGTCTATTACTAAAGTCCCTCCCCTTCCCCCACCCCCATGAACACCATAATCATCATGGATCATAAGGTCTCAGTCACACCGTATTCAGTCTCTGGATTGGGCAAAATGCACACGAGGTGAAATGAATTAACTATAAACAGCAATTTGTAACATAATTAAGTCCTCTGTGTAATGAGCTTACATTCTTTCAGGAAACTTGTCTGCTAAGAGCAATGGGAAGATGAAAAATAGATTTTGGCTTGATAATATGAAAGCCAGAAATGTTTACACTGAGATGCAGATAGGGAAATAAGATCTGGGATAGGATGTGACAGGGAATGGTAATGGTGGATCAGCAAAAGCGGTCTCCATTTAAATTTTTGATTTTCGTAAGTTCATTCCGCTTGGTGTTTGCATTAATTATCTCAGCATCATTGACAAACAACAAATGTTTCTAATTAGACGTTATTAAAAAATCTGGGGGCTGGAGGACTGGAAGCTAAAACTTATGAAGAACGGTTGTAGGAATTGGGTATGTCTAGTTTAATGAAGAGAAGGACGAGGGGTGACATGATAGCAGTGTTACAATATCTCAGGGGCTGCCACAAAGAAGAGAGAGCCAATCTATTCTCCAAAGCGCCTGAAGGCAGGACAAGAAGCAACGGGTGGAAACTAATCAAGGAGAGAAGCAACCTAGAACTAAGGTGAAATTTCCAGACAGTTAGAACGATTAATCAGTGGAACCACTTGCCTCCAGAGGTTGTGGGTGCTCCAACACTGGAGGTTTTAAAGAAGAAATTGGACAACCATTTGTCTGAAAGGAATAGGCTCTCCTACCTGAGCAGGGGTTTGGACTAGAAGACCTTCAAGGTTATTCTGTTATTCTGTTAAACCAGGAGACCTGGCAGATGTTTCCCTCCCTGACTTTACAAATTTGTATCACCTTCCTTTAAAAAAAGAGGAGTTAACAGGTATTTGTAATTTATTATATGTAAATTCCTGAAAGACTTCATCTTTTTTTCCCTTCCTCTCCTTTGAAGGGCAATATTGAATGCCAGTTGTTCCTATTAAAACAGGAATAGTAAATATGTAGAAGAAAATTTCAGCCCAACATCATTACTGGATGTGTTGGAAAAGCTGTATAACTTTTTCACTATTTTCAGCTGTTGAACACTTTCCAGGAAACCCCACTTAAAGTAATCAAGTTAGGGGCAACCAAGTCAGTGAAGAAGAATGGCAGCTGGTAACTAGACATTATTTTCCAAACATGTTACTTACCACAGCTATGATCTGCAAATTTATAACAAGGAGCATGCCATAATTGCAAGGGTCATATTTCAGGACCAGTACAAAGCCGTTGAAAGCAGCTGAATCTCAGTCCCCGAATCTAGTATTCTGTTGATCAATATATACATCTAGATTTGATGTTACCCCTCATCCATTACTAAACATTCAAGGAAACCAACTGCTTCTTTGGAGTTACATGATAAGGACAGAAGACATGGCTACCATCAGCCCACTGGTCTAAATAAATTTTTCCCATACTTTTATAAACATGTGAACATCTTCTGAAACTTGTAGGAACCCTCACAAGCCATTAGTCTAGGTCCAGAAGACTACTCTTCCAGTACTACCTTCTGCAGTTGATTTGACAGAAAGGATAAGAACCAGAACAAAATATCACCCTAATTCCATTAAGTCATCCAGAAAATCAATGGCATTGAACTCTACCAACATATCCAGAAGTACAAGCGGTCTAGCATCATGTCCAGGAGAAATCCTGACCAAAATGCATTGAAATAATTAGTAAAACAATGAAACATAATTAATTTTGCATGATGTAAGACCCCCAACTTTTTATTCACCTTTTCCCAAAGTTAAATATTTAATTATTGCCCAGGTCAAAGCAGGATTTGCTCAAAAAATGACAAAACCAGCTACTTTGGGCAAAAGGGGACATATCTTCTCCCCTCTGGGAGGCATTGATCTAATCAGAGAGACAGCCCTGTCACATATGATTTAATTAGCCATGATAGGAGACAGAGTCTTCATCTCTCACCACACCCTGCTCGTATCCTCAAGATCTATGGGCCCCAAACATCAAAGCTATCAGGACAAAAAGTTGTCATTAGTGTTTTTCATTTTTTCTTGGCAGGATTTCTCTAGCACGATGCAGAAAATTCTGAGTGAAGTAGAAGGGAAGTGCAACCACTTATATGCATGCTGTTCCCTTCTTCCCCATCTTTTAGTTGTAAACTATTGCTATTGTTTATTGCTTCAATGTTGGCTTTTGGCTTTTAATGTTTGTAAGCTGCCCAGAGTCTACTTTCTAACTTTGGGACTTTAGAATTCAAACAGACAAGCACCTGCAACATAACACCCCAGACTTAACAATTGTCAATAAGAAAGACAAAAAAGTCTGGATAGTGGACATGGCAGTGCCTGGAGACAGCAGAATAGAACAGAAAGAACTGGAGAAGATAAAAAAATACAAAGATCTACAAATAGAAATAGAATGACTGTGGCAAAGGTAGTACCAATAGTAATAACTGCCTTTGGTGCAATCCCAAAACAACTGGAGCACCACTTGAACACCATTGGCACCGACAAATTTGCCATCAGTCAATTACAACAAGTGACTTTATTGGGAACAGCTTTCATCCTGCAACAATATCTGTAACATCAACAAACATTCAGATTTGCCCTCCCAGGTCCTTGGTAAGGACTCAACAGATAGACAAAAATGTCAAATCCAGTCTGAACATCTGGCTAACTGAGATGATCAACAACAACAACAACAACAACAGTCCGCAAGGAGAAGGGTGGGATATAAATGTAATTAAATAAATAAATAAAAGTGACTATAAACAATGGCATAACATAGTCACCAAAACTATTCACTGAAAGTGTGTAAAAATTATAATTTGCCAGTAATGAAAAATTGGTGGGAACATATAGTGGAAAAAGTAGTAAAAAATAAGCAGGTTAAAATGTTGTGGGATTTCCAAATACAAACTGATAAAGTTTTGGTCCATAACACATCAGATTTTACAAAAGGCCACGCTGGTTGGATCTGCATATACTATGCCAATACATTGTAACATCCCAGGTTCTTGGGAAGAACTTGATGTGAATGAAGATCTACATCAGCTAAAGAACTGGCAGCTTTTATTTTACAATGTTGGTTGTTCCTTCTCTTCCTCCTCCTCCTCACCATCAGTCAATTGCAAAAGACAGCTTTACATCCTGTGATAATACCTGTAATATTATTAATCAACAACATCTGCCTATCCCAGATCCTTGGGAAGGATTTGGTAAGTAGACAAAATGCCAAATCCAGTCTAAATATTTGGTTGACTATGTGACCAATCATAATAATAGCAATGGGGCAGAATCTGTGCATGTTGTCTTCCTTTAGAAATGAATGTGAATGTAACAACTCAGACTGCAGTCAGTTGGAAAGATGATTGTACAATGAAAGATAGACACACACATACAAATGCAACACTACATTTCATCCGCAAGAATTTATCTTCTTTGTAATAAATTTCTTTTATCAAATTCTCTTTTATCAAACTGAAAAATACAGCTTTTTCTCTGAACTAGTTCTGAAACACAGATGCGATTATTGCCTCTTAAGTAGGAAGGTATGAAAAGCTCTTTGTTTTCCAAGAGAGTTATAAGGCTTCTTCCTAAATACAGATCACTCAACCTCTCTAGAGATTCAGGTAATTAAATTCCATAGCAATAGAGTTGGAGATCACCATTAAAAGCATGTAAGGTGCTTAACTGAGCCCATGAATATGAGCATCGGAAGACAAAAAAAAAGCTGCTTAGGTAGATAGTAGTAATAGATGCTAAGCTTTGCTTTCTGACTTCTTGCTAATGATTCACCTACTTTTAAATGCCAGCCTCTGTGTTAGATGTCTTCCTAGAAGATCAGATTTACTTGCCTTCTGCTGTAATCCATGACCAGTACCTCTCTTCTAAAGATGCTTCCCTAATCCAACATGTGTTGTGTCTCACGTAGTTAGGCATTACTGGGACTGAAGTGATTCTTTTCCATAGTCAGAACAAATGTTCCCATGTCCTACTGGAAAGCTTTAAGAGTATTAAATAATATCACAGTCTAAACCAAAGATTTCCATCAAAGAACTGGGAGGTAATTTGCATCAGTATGGAAAATCCAGAATGTTAGTTAGACTTCCAGTTCCTTTACCAAGTGGATACAATTCCTCCTATTAGTCTTTTAATTTTTATTAATTTTGTTTGCTGCCTATTTTGCTATAAGGCATTTTTTTTCCTAGTCATTTCTCAGCCTCATGTTTCTCTACTATTCCTCCAGCCTCAGCCTTCTATCTCTCCATTTAATTTACACAAATCTATCTCTCTTCTACTTCTTTGTCTTCATGCTTTCTCTTTTTAGAGTTAATCTGGCAATGAGCAATTTTATTCTCCCTATCTTCATTGGCCAGCATCATAATTTCCTTTTTATTTCTTTTCTTTAATGAAAAGAAGAATTAGGGATGACATCATAGCAGTGTTCCAATATCTCAGGGGCTGCCACGAAGAAGTCAATCTATTTCCCAAAGGACCAGAAGACAGGGCAAGAAACAATGGATGGAAACTAATCAAGGAGAGAAGCAACCTAGAATTAAGGAGAAACTTCCTGAGAGTGAGAACAATTAATCAGTGGAATGACTTGCCTCCAGAAATTGTGGATGCTCCAGCACTGGAGGTTTTTAAGAAGAGATTGGACAACCATTTGTCTGAAATGCTATAGGGTTCCTGCTTGAGCAGGGGGTTGGACTAGAAGACCTCCAATGCACCTTCCAACTCTGTCATTCCTTTCTGTTCTGCTGTTTTCAGTGGTCTTATCCTCAATGCCTTTGTCTTTCTTTTGAAAACAGGCTCAACTGCTCAGGTTTTTGCCATTCCATCACCATATAGTTTCTCTCTTTTCTCCTTGATTATCTGGCATGTTTTCAAACATTCTGTGACATCATTGTAGTGCAGGCATGTCAAACTCGCAACGTCATGTGACATTGCGTGATGTATCGGGACTTTTTCCCCATTGCTGGCAATGGGATGGGCGCGGTTTCAGCGTGACGCATCCAGCCCATGAGCCGGCATTTCGACATGCCTGTTGTAGTGCAAGGATGGGTAAATTGGGCAAGTTTGGACTAGTAGTTCTCATTGCAAAGGAGTAGAAGGAAATCAACCATGTAATCTTCCAGGGCTGCTGCATCTGCCATTCCAAAATCTGGTTTCAAGCTGGGAATTATTGTTGTTACTTGAATGTTTCAGCAATATGACTTCTACTGGCTTATTTGTGGCATTCTTGAATAGATGCGTTGATTTGTTGTGCTGATTTTGCTATGGATGTGATTGCTGTTAATGTACCCTTTTTATGTTATTATGCTGTTGGCTGCCATCAAGGTCCCTCCAGGTCTGAAAGGCAAGATCGAAATGGCATAATTTAATAAACACATACTAATTTGTTGCTTATAATACTTGACCTGTAGGGTAAGAGACAGGATTGAATTGTGGGTGGCAACTGAAAGACATTTCTAATGGGAGGCAATGGGGCCACTCAGCTTATGTCTCTTTCAGAAAATAAAATAGCTGTTCCTCCAGAGAAAACTCCAACTGGGGCTAAAAAAAAGCATTCAGTACATTCCTGTCCATGATTTTGTTTTGCTATTAATAACTGTATAGAAGGCTTTCTTTACAATGTTCATGTCTAGTATGTTCTTGATACAGCATAATCTACTGGCATTAAAATTTGACCTTCACAGGATGACAACTGCCATCAACAGAATTTGTTGAAAGTTCCAGTCTTTGCCTGGAAGAGTTTTGGGGGCCAAAGGCCAAACTCCTTAACTCAAACAGGCAAGATTCATACAGAGGTGCTTTAATGAACTTTAATATAAAGAAATAGGGGGAACAGAGAATAGAACCCCCCTCTCTTTTGTTAGTAGCTTCATCAGGTTGAGTCCCTTTGGAGTTTCCAAATCTCTTTTCCCCCAAATGTTTGCATGATGGGCTAGAAATCCATTTATTTGTCCCAAAGGTGCTTTTTCAAAATGTTTCACTTCTCATCCCAGAAGCTTGGAAGGAATGGAATAGAATATAATAGAGCTGGAAGGGACCTTGGAGGTCTTCTAGTCCAGCCCCCCGCTCAAGCAGGAAAAACCTATAACATCTCAGACAAGTGACTGTCAGTCTTTTCTTAAAAACCTCCAGTGATGGAACACCCACAGTTCAGTCAGAACTGAAGAAGCTTCTTGGATGAGAAGTGAGTCTTCCAGGAAAAAACAAAGAAAGTCCAGTTGCCTCTATGACCTGGATGATAATCTCCATAGACGTCCATTTATTTGGTGTCTGTGCCTCTATATTTCTTTTTCCTCTGGAATATTCACTCCCTTTGAAAGAAAAAATGCCCCCTTTTGTTCAGCTGCTTCACTCTCTGTGCTGGTGGCTGCAGAAATTCCAAAATGCAGTTCTCTTCCACCTCCTCCCACAACTGTCTTAAGGTTGCAGCTTTATTGGCAACTCACCTTTGCAGAAGCTGAGGGAAAAGGCTAAAATGGGAGAGTGGAAAGTAGCACAGGGAGCCTGCAATTTCTCTAAGCAGTCCCCTCTTCCACACTATCCAGAGAGGGACAAATTCATTCAACGTCCCACTGGTGCCTTTATCACAGAGCAGCCTGTCTGTCCTTGAAGACAAGCAGGTCATGTATATTTATAACAGGAGACTCATTCATTTAGCAATCAAAAACAGTCATGGGAGAGAGAAAAAAACCCCACAGCTCGCTTGAAAACGTTCCATTATGAATAGTATTTTTTTTTCAAAAAAGATTGAAAAAGAAACTCCTTTAAAAAGCATTCCCTCAGGGTATTTCATCATCTGAGCCTGAATTTAAATGATAGCTTATTATTACTCACACTTCTGATTTAGAAATAACTTACTGTATGCATTACAGCATCATATAAAATACTGAACAATTTGTCAGCAGCAGGCCCAGAATGTTGAAAGGAAACTGTTTTTAATTCTTCTTTTTTATTTATGTAGGAGCTGGCAATCCCTGCTTTCCCAAGGAGTCAGACCGTACAATGATTCGGTACAAAAAGAGAACAAGTAGCTCAGCAAACTACTCAGGAGTGGACTTCAATTCCCAGAATTCTGGAAGTTGAAGTCCTCCCCTCTTAAAGTTGCCAAAATAAAAAAAAACCAACAACCACTGCCTTAGATGCCAAATTGGGGGCAGGAATGAAGAGTCCTTGAGCCAGGTTCAAGGGCTGGATCTGGGTTTGTGTCTTTCTTCTCTCTTCCAACTCAAATCACTAGCGCTATGCCAAAAACTTCATCTGTATATTTTAAAAGATTATTTTAATTTAGCTTGATGGGAAATAAATTGCTTTTGAGCCATTGTTTTTTCCTGGAAGAGGTACATTTTGGTGACATGGGTAAATCATGGGAATCTGCTACTTACTTTAATAATGAGGCTCTCTCTGTATAATGATCTTTCCAACGGTAGTAGCCTTCTTGGGTTATGACATAACTACTCTTTCCCAAACTGAGATATCAGGAGGGATGTTGTGGCTTTTTCAGATTAGGGAGTTTGAGCATCTGCTTGCTCTAAAGCAGGGGTGTCAAACTCGCAACGATGTATCACAACTTTTTTTGCCATTGCCAGCAATGGAGTGGGCATGGTTTTGCTATGATGCATCCGGCCCGTGGGCCGGCAGTTTGACACCCCTGCTCTAAAGCAACTTTCCCCTTCAAATCTGAAGCACTGCAGAGCCCAAATAGATGAGGATGATGATGATGATGATGATGATGATGATGATGATGATGGTGATGATGATGGTGTTGGTAATAATAATGATGATGATGATGATGATGATGATGATGATGATGATGATGTTGGAAGGGACCTTGGAGGTCTTCTAGTCCAGATAATAATAATAATAATAATTAATTTTCCATCATCCAATGATTCCTTTCAATAAGACAGTAGAGTAAAAAAAACCTGCATCAGCATTTAAAAGATAACGAAAACCCTCTTGAGAATGGGCTACTAAAACAAGATCATTTTGTTGGGAACTGGCATATTAAGGGAATTGGCATACAGACTTGATTACAGACTGTGTTGAGTTTTGAGCTTCTATGCTAGGCTTTCTTTTATTTATTTGATGTTTATTACTGCTTATAAATAACTTGAGGCAACAAACCTACTTGATATTCCTTCCTTCTATTTTCCCAATTTTTCTGTCAAGATCCTTCTGTATCATAAGCCTATCTTCTGGAGTGTTGGCTATTCCTACCAGTTTAGTGTTGTCTGCAAATCTGATGAATTCCCATCTATCCCCTCATCCAAATCATTGATGAAGATGTTGAAGAGCACTGGGACCAGAACAGAGCCCTGGGGCACCCCCTACACACTTCCCTCATGTAGATGCAGTTCCATTGAGGACCACAAACTGAATACAGCCGGTCAGCCAGCTATGGATCCATTTGTCTAACTCACATTTTTCTCTCTTACCAACTAGTAGGTTATGATCTACTTTATTATTATTGAAGTCCAAGTAAATGATATCCACAGCATTCTTCTGGTCCACTAATTTTGTCACCTGGTCAAAGAATGCAGTAAGATTTGTCTGGCATGATCTGTTTTTGACAAACCCATGTTGGCTTTTGGTTATGATTTTGGTCCAGAATGACTGGACCAAAATCATCCAAATGGTTTTTTCATGCATAAGATGGGACTAGAATTCATAGCTTTCTGGTCCCAATTTTCATCCAAATATTCATGTCCAAACAAAACCATAGTATAGCCAATTTACACTCTAAGCTTTTTTTTTCACACAGGAGTTGGTGTCTATCAATTCCTGCTTCTAAAAACTCTGAAATACTCTCAAGCTGTAAAACCTCCCTTGTAACATTAAGGAAAAAGTAGTGGTTTTTAAATTAATTCTGATAATCTTAAAATATGTTTTAATATTCCTACCAGAACATCTTTCAGTTTAAATTTCAGACTTTGAAACAGGAGCTAATATGCCATTCACTTTGAATCTGTTGGTAAAATCTAATATATAAAAATTTAAAAAAATTCAGAAGTGAGATGACAGGAGAAAAATAGTAAGATTTATGTCAGATATTTACTTCAGAGAGGGACTTGTTTCCACTGGAAAGCTTTCCTTATTTGTTTTCCAAAGTAATTAATGTTCTCATATAGATTACAGATTACAGAGAGTACAGTGAGATAAATTGGTTCCTTTATATTAGATTAATTGTAAGCATGCTTTTGAATCTCAAATGATGCCTTCAAATGCCAGCTTAAAATCACCAAGATGAATGACATTTGAAACTGTGGTTTCCTAATTCTGTACCTCTATCTCTAAATTGCAGAAAAAAGAGAATAGTCAGTATAAGATTGAAAGCACAGACTAAAGCCCATTCCCACCTCACAGTAACAATAATATTGCAATATGAACTGTAATCAGTGTAAATATAAATATACATAAAGGGATATGTTCAAAAAGTGTGGTTGAGCTCCAACACAATGTTTGAGGTTTCTAAGTTTAGAGTTCCAGGTTGGGTTAGAATGTTCTGAACCAATATTGCTTGTTATTTTTTTAATCTGTCTTTTACGTTTTCAAGGCTGGGCCTTTTCTGATGCTTATCAGCACTCTAAACAGTAACAACTCTTGCTTGTTTGTTTGTTTATATTGCCTATTTCTAGACCTCTCATTACTCTCAGGGAGCTCTGAGGGAATTGTTTCTGGAATTAGGAAAGGTTGATGGAATTGGGTATGTCTAGTTTAACGAAGAGAAGGACGAGGGGGGACATGATAGCAGTCTTCCAATATCTCAGGGGCTGCCACAAAAAAGAGGGAGTCAAGTTATTCTCCAAAGCACCTGAAGGCAGGACAAGAAGCAATGGGTGGAAACTAATCAAGGAGAGAAACAACCTAGAACTAAGGAGAAACTTCCTGACAGTTAGAACAATTAATCAGTGGAACAACCTGCCTCCAGAAGCGGTGAATGCTCCAACACTGGAGGTTTTTAAGAAGAGACTGGACAGCCATTTGTCCGAAATGGTATAGGGTTTCCTGCCTGAGCAGCGGGTTGGACTAGATGACCTCCAAGGTCCCTTCCAACTTTATAATAATAATAATAATAATAATAATAATAATAATAATAATAATAATAATAATAATAATAATAATAATAATAATAATAATTTAATTTGTACCCCGCCCTTCTCCTCACCGGACTCAGGGCGGCTAACAGCCTTATAAAACCACAATA
>NW_015387851.1:174583-177035 GCF_001527695.2 Protobothrops mucrosquamatus
GGCTGACGGCACCCTGAGGAGACCCACTCTGTGGGAGCGTACCGGCCGATGGGAGGTAACCTGCGGCAGAAGGCGGTCTCGGAGATATCCAGGTCCAATGCCATGGAGCGCTTTGAAGATGATAACCAACACCTTGAAGCGCACCCGGAAGGCCACCGGCAACCAGTGCAGCTCGCGCAGCAGCGGTGTTACATGGGAGTGACGAGTCCCTCCCAACACCGCCCGCGCGGCCGCATTCTGGACCAGTTGGAGCCTCCGGGTGCTCCTCAAGGGGAGCCCCATGTAGAGAGCATTACAGTAGTCCAGACGGGAGGTGACGAGGGCATGAGAAGACCAGCTAGTAAATACCTGCAGATATGTGTTATTCCCAGCAAAAAATTTCATGGGTCCAGGCCCAGGCAATGTCTGACATAAGAAGAGTTAATGAAGTTAGGAATGGAGCTCTAAACATGGAATGTACTGAATCTACTGAGGCATTGCTGCTATATCCTGAAATATCTCGTTGGAAAATATATTTAATATATATGATCTGACTTACCGTCTAGAAAAGGGAAAATGGCAGAAAGTCAAAGTAGGAGGAACAACTGGGACTATTAGCACCTATAGGTTCTGTCATCAGGGCAAAGTGAGAAGAATGTGTTGCACATTCCAGACTTTATTCTCTGTGATGGTTGATCAGGTTATGCTCTATATATTCTTTTCTGTTCAATTATAGTACATAGAAAAAGGCTAATAGCAGATGGAATAAAATTGCTCAGTTTCAAAAGAAGGGCATTGCAGGATAGGCTGACTCTTGATATTGTACAGGTATTTCAGCAGTCTGAGTTGTGTATTATTATGATAAATCAAGCATGGCAGATGATATCATGTGGGCTTACCTTTCAGCTACTTGGTATATCACTTGAGCATTGGATTTGTCATCACCAAAACAATTATGTACCTCCATGTTACTAACGTAGTATATGAAAATATACTTGGCTAGCTCACACCATATGGGTCTTACTTATGTCAGCATCCTTCCTTAATAGAGGAGGTGAATGTTGGCAAGAGATAATAAAATGGGGTCACGAGAAAGTCCAACTTTCATAAGCTACATTGACAAGCAGGATGGACAGATTATGCAACCTCCAAGATAACACATAGAACAAAATGGATTCTGTTACAATTCTGCTTTCTCCACTCATCACCTAAACAGACTATGAAGTATTTCCAGCTTTAATATATGTTGCATGGTAATTTTGAGGTATTTAATCACTACTAGGTAATGACAGGTAGGCTAACCAGCCTAATGTGTCTTGAGCTGAGCTCCTGTAATGGTATGAGGGAATGGCTATGGGAGGCACTGCAAAGAGACTCAGCCAAGGGAATAGCCAGATAAAAGCAAGGTAGCCCACAGCAGGAATGTGGGCAGCGTAAGTGGCTCAGAAAAGACCCTTTCTAGTAGTGGGTGGGTGATGGTGGGGAAAATAAATGTTCTTTCAAACTTGCAAGATTGATATGAGTAGACCAGATAGGAAACATGGCCAGTTGAGCTAATTCTGCTTTATTGTAAGGTTACATTAACCAAGTTTGGCCAGTTTAAAAGTATATTTCTCTCCCTGTCTCCTTTACTTGCCTTGTCCACATTCCTGCTGTGGGCTAAGTTGCCCTTTATCTGACTATCATCTTGGTTGCTTCTCTATATCCCATCTCCCAAGGATACTGCAACATATCTGTATGGCTGTCTTGTTACCATCTCTACAAAATGAATAGCTTATAGTTATGGGCATTTCAAAATTCACAAAGCTAAAATATTTCTGCCTTTGTTAATCATGACTTAGTGTGATGGATGCAGTGTGTGTGGAAACCAAATAACATGATTCGTCCTTCTGATTAAAGTTAAATTTATTAGCAATTAAGACTAGGGTAGAAAACAGAATGAGCCGAACTTCCAATTCTACCATCCAAAATTATATAGCGAATGACTGCATTATTTGTGGACAGTTAATATCTACTAAGTTGACAGTATTAATATAACTGCAATGCAATTAAAACAACCCTCCAAGTTTGCAATGCTAAGATTATTTCTGCTCTAATTAAATCATAGCTCTTTAGCAAAAATGAGAACAATATTAAAATGTTGGGAGTCTCTTCTCCCTCAATTGCTTTCAGCACTTTCCTTCTCCTGCCCTCCCTCTTGGTGAATGTTGCTTTGAGGCAGTGGTGGGATTCAAATATGTGAACAACCGGTTCTCTGTATGGATGCTGCTTCCGGAAGTCCATTTTCGGCCTGAGCAACAAAAAATTAGCTACCAGTTCTGCCGAAGTGGTGCGAACTGGCTGAATCCCATCACTGCTTTGAGGCCTTCCTTGGCCATCCTAGTGAAGAGGAGAAGGCAGAGTATCTTTGGTTAAACACCTAGCAGGTCCTGAAAGCTTTCATTCTGTAACCAGCAGGATGAGAGATCTCCAT
>NW_015387851.1:177081-193677 GCF_001527695.2 Protobothrops mucrosquamatus
CCCCCTCACCATTCCAAAGCCGCGTCCCTCAGACATGGCCGGCCTTGGCCCCAGGGAGACATCCCCCCTGCCTCCCCTAACCACCCCCATACCCCCTAAAAATTTATTAAAACACCCCGCTAAAAAAGTCCTCAGTTTTGTTTTTTTTCTATCTGCTGCATACCACCTCTCGGGGCTCCACACCCCTTCATCGAGGCAGGCCCTTGAGATGGTACTGGGCCAGGCCTGCGCGAGCGGGAAATCGCGCAGGACCAGCAGATCTGTCCTGGAATACATCCCGGGCAAAGCGATGAGTCCGGCTGCAGGAAACCCAAAAAAGGGGGGGAGAAAATAGTCCTCGTGGAGTTGTCAATTAATCCATTTAGGAAGCCAAGCCACTAGGCCGCGTCCCTCGCCTAACCAGGCCATGACCAGGCCACCAGGTCTTCATCCGGCTAAAGAGCCGAACTGGGGCCAGGCCGGGTCCACTACCAAACCGCTGGGCCGCCAGGCCGCGCCCCTCGCCAACCGGCCGCGCCCGGCCCGCCAGGCCTCCCTCGGCCACCAGATCTTCCATTCCAGCCGAGAAACCAGGCCGAAGCCAGGCCGCGCCCCTCACCGTCAGGTCTTTCCTTCAGGCCGAAAAGCCGGGCCGTCGGGGCGTCAGGCCGCAGGGGCGTCAGGCCGCAGGGGCGTCGGGGGGTCAGGCCGCACCCCTCCCCGACCAGGCTGCGCCCCTCAACAGCCCCAACCGCCAGGCCGCGGCCGGGCCGCCAGGTCTTTCTCCAGGCCAAGCCGTCTTCCTCCAGGCCAAACCGCCCAGGCCGCGTCTCTCCAGGCCGAACCGCTCGGCCGCGCCTCTCACCGTCTTCCTCCCAGCCGGGCCATTCGGGCCGCATCTCTCGCCGCCCAGTCCCCGACCGGCTGTCTCTCGCCGTCCTCCTCTAGGCCGAGCCGTCCGGGCTGCCATTCCTCGCCGCCCAGCCGGACCGTCCTCCTCTAGGCCGGGCCGTCCGGGCCGCCGTTCCTCGCCGCCCAGCCGGGCCGTTCCTCGCCGCCGTTTCTCGCCGCCCTCGTCAGCTCTTCCTCCGGTCAAGAATCGAAGGCCGCGCCCACCGCCGGGTTGCCAGGCTGCACCCCCAGCTCAGGCCAAGACCCAAGAGACCGGGGAGCTCAGCCGAACCCCGGGGGCTCAGGAAGACCGGGGGCGACCGGTAAGTAATTCCTCCCGGCCGCCGGAGGACCCAGCACCCTAAATCAGGGTCCAGGCATAGCCTGCGACCCTCCGAGGCTTCCCCATTCCCACCGCCGGCTCCGCTCCCCTACGGAGCTGCATCCAGTCGATCCGCCATGCAGCTCAGTTATATCATTCTTCTCAAGAAGTGAGGCTTTGCTTCTTAGCATTCCTCCATCACTCATCTCCCTGCACCTCAGCTTGGTGGCATTGAGGTCCCTTTGGTGTAAGAAGCTAGATTGTTGTTTCAAAGGTGCTTTTTTTCCCCAAAAGGCAGCTGGGCTTCCTTTATTTTTTCCTTGAAGATGTTTTGCTTCTCATCTAAGAAGTTTCATTGGTTCTGGCAGGGTGGTGGGACAGATGGAAGGATTAGTATCCTTTCATTCTCCCCATCATCCTCCCCACCATCCTAATATCACCATCGTACCAGAACCAATGAAGCTTCTTGGATGACAAGCAAAATGTCTTCAAGAAAAAAACAAAGAAAGTCCACTTGCCTTTTGGAAAAAAAAAAAAAACACTTTTGAGACAACTATGACCTGGATGACTGATAATCTCCATAGACATTAAGCTAGACTGTTGTTCAGGATCATCAAGCACAAAGTTTGTCACAGCTTCACCTAGGATATGATCATAAAACTTTCTGTGTAAACTGACACTCAGGAGATGTCAGCAGAAGAATCAAGGGCAAGGCTCGGATACACAATTTGTGTTTTTTACAGATGTGAGAAGCCCTAATAATGAAGCTCAGCTATCATCTCCCATGAAGTATCTACTATGCCACTTGCCATATTTTTATCCTTCTGTACTTTTTGTTACACAAATTTCTGGGTAGCCCTACGGTTTTATGAGTCCTACTTATATTGGAAGCTTTTGCTTTTCTCTTGCCTCTTTAAGCATACAGTCCAGCTTCTCCCACTAGCTATGATCAACAGTTTACAAGTGACAGTGATTGGGCATCTTGAAGAAACTGATCTTGCACAGGTCTAGTCAGATTCCTTTCCTTAATTTCCCTTAGGTACTTGTTAGAAGAACAGCTGGAATATTTCATTCAGTTATGAGCACACAGATTCTATAAGTTATAAAGCTTTAATGAAATTGAGTATTGCTTTCACTTTAACTCCAACACCTTGCCTGACTCTTGCAATCAAACTTGGCTAAAAAGTTTGGGGATCCTCTAATCAAGTCGAGAAGTTCCACTGGAAAGTTGCTTCAAGTCCTTTACAGTATTGCCAGTTGCAGGGTTAATTGTCTTATAGAATACAATTCTTTATCACTTTTCAAGGATCTGGCTTTTTGTAATTCCAGGAGGTTGTTTTCCTATTCCCAGAAGTTGGTATGCCAATTTTTAAGAAAATGTGAATGTTGCTTTTTTGCTTGCAGATAATCACATCTTGAAATGGGGTCAAGTGTATATCCTCCTATGTTTGTTGGACTAGATATTACTTGGGACAAACCCATGGTTCTCATGGAAGCTATGAACTCTCTGAGTCAGAATCCACATGCAAGCCATGAAAGTTGAAGTGCCCAAGGAACTCCAAAACCTGATGGAAGACAGGTCCTGAAGCTCATACATGGGCTTGGGGCAGAGAAGGCATTGGTTGGACTGCTTGGCAACCTGTGTCAGGACCTGGGTACAAAAATGCGTCTTTTTTGAGGCCCTTTGGTTCTCTCACTAGTGTTTCTGATCACTGATGTGGTCTCCTCTTGGATCACCTGCTTTAGTGTTATCATTCCTTCCTAAGTGGTCCATTCCATTTCACAGTTTTGGAGGGTAAGAGGCAAGTCTGTAAATGCTCCATAAAAGGTTCTTCCTGATGTTAAAGACTGGATTCAAGAGATGTATTCTTTGTGGTTTTTTGAAATATTTATATTGTGAAAATAATAACATGGAGCAATGTGTTTTATATGATTTAGATTTAGAGCTACTCGCCTTGCAGCATGATTACTGCAATGTAGTCTACATGAGTCTATCTGGAAGCTTCAACTGGTCCACAATGCAATGATATAGGCAGTGATGTGCATGCTTTGGAATGTTCATGTAACATCTCTGTTTCACATGCTTCACTGGTTGCGAGTTTGCTTCCAGGTACAGCTCGAGGCTCTGATCATTATCTGTAATATCCTTTATGGCACAGGTTACTTGAGGGAATACCTGCCTCCCATAGCATCTGCCTAGCTAATTCAATCTGGTAGGGTTGGCACACTCTGGGTTCCATCAATTAAAAAGTGCCATCTATCCGGACCTCACCTTCTTTGCAGCAATGCTTGCCCTCTGGAATGAGGTTCTTCCTGAGATCTGGATGGCCTCCATTCTGCCATTGTTTAGAAGAATTGTGAAAACCTGATCTTTATCTGAGCCTTTAGCAAGGGAGAGTGAGACCTCAAGAAACAATGGTTGGAAACTGATCAAAGAGAGACGCCACTTGAAATTAAGGAGAAATTTCCTAACAGTGATGACAATTAAGCAGTGGAACAGCTTGCCTTCGGAAATCGTGGGCTGGAGGTTTTTAAGAAGAGACTGGACAGCCACTTGTCTGAGATGGTATAGGTTCTCCTGCTTGAACAGGGAGCTGGACTAGAAGACCTCCAAGGTATTCTATTCTATTCTATTCTATTCTATTCTATTCTATTCTATTCTATTCTATTCTATTCTATTCTTACCCCTTGTTTCATTATACTTGCCATCTTTGATCTTCTACTGATTTTATTGTAATTTCTTTGTTTGATTATCACAAACTGTCCCTAGAGCCATTGAGAGTTGGGCAGCATACAAATTTAAATCATCATCACCATCAATCACTATCATCATCTACTGCATATAAAACTGCTGGGGAGATTCTCTACAATTCAGTGTAAGAAATCATCAGAAGGCTTCAGTGATAACTTTGGCTGGGATGACACTTCCCTGGAATAAATAGGTCTGTGACTGCAGGATACTCATAAGGAGGCTGTGTTCAGGAGGGCTTTGCCCAGTTTCAGTTGGTGGACCACTTGTGGCCCTATCTGAAGCAGGAGTCCCTGGCAATGGTAACTGATCCACCTATCACAACCCACTTGGATTACCATGCCAGGGACATCTTCAGCTTTTGAAGACAACCTGCAAACTTCAGTTAGTTGAAATAAAGCACATCACAGGTTAGTGAATCAGAGTTACTACATTCTACCACCATTAGATTATTATTGTTTGAATCTGCATTATATATATTTTACTGATGTGTGCACCACCATGAGTCAATATGGAGGTGTTTATGACGCCAGCAAAATTTGAGTCTGGCTGAGAGGAAATTTTATTTTTACAGATACTAATTTGCTAGAAAAAAAAACCTCCCAGGTTTTTATATTACAATGTAGGAAATTAGGTTACAATAATAATATTGCCAGCAAAATTTCATGTGAACTTAAAAGTAGGATTTTTACTCAAATTATTGATTGGGCCATTGGAAAAAAAATCAGAGAATCAGAAAAAATGTGTGATATCCTCATCACTAGCAAATTAAAGGATTCGAATTTGAATGACATTTTTTAAAAAACTAAAATTGTTTGGTTTTTTTCTATTGTGTATATTGCACATTATATAAAAATGGCTTTGTGAATGTTGAAAAATTGTATTCCCAATTTCTAGACTAAAAATATGTTCTGTAAGCAATATCTTGGTTTAATTCTGTTTTTTTAGATGTATATGCTTACAAATGCTCCTTTAATTATTTTACTTGAACATATATATTATTTTTCTCTTCAACAAATGGTTAAATGCACTTTATACCTGATGAGAGAAAGCAAATTCCATTTTATTGCTCTAGTCATGATTTCACGATATGATTTAAATGAATTAAATTGCATATGATCAGACTTCCCTTCTTTTTTCCGCTTCTACTTGGCATATCAGAAACGTTGAGGTAGTTGTAAAATACAGATTATTAGTTATTTATCAGGAGGGGTTATAAATCTTAGTAGTCTTATAGCTGCAGAAATAATGTGCATTATTATTATTATGGGGAGTGTAAAAATTCTCAATTCAGACTCCAGAATAAAGTGAGTCCATGTGATGTACTGATTAAATTGCTTAATCTGGGGAGACCCAGGTTCATGTTTAGTCAGAGAACCTCACTACACGATTGTTGATTGTCTCCCCTCTTGATATAACTCACAGTTTTGTTGTTATGAGGATAAGAGTTGAAGAAGGAATATTAAGTATTCAGAGAACAGGCAGCGTCCAATAATGAATTAATCAATCAAACAATCACATAAATTTATCTAGCACCAAGATTCAGAATATCTCTGCCTTGTCAGGTTGTTCCTATTTGGAAGGCCTCACCAAATTATCTTGAAAGTACAGATTCATCCAACCTAAAGCCATTCATAAAGAAAGAATCCATTTGAATTGATCAAGGATGCATGAGGGAGAGACTAATCCCATGTTTCTGTTTCGTAGCGGATGTATATTACATTTGTGGGTATCTAAGGGGTGTGTGCAAAAGTTGTCAAACAAGATAGCATCTGCAGCAGCACAATGGAAACCCTACTGCTTCTTTCTTTATTGCATTTATATTTAGAAATAGTTCCATTTTTTAAACTCTTTCTGAAAAGCAACAAGGAGTGGCCTGATCTCCACTGGGAGACTATTCCAGATCATTGGCATGCCATGATGAAGCTGAGCCTTCTAATTTTGATTCCCCTCTCCCTTTGGAAATGCGGGACAATGAAGAGTTGTTTCCACAATATTAACAATTATCAATTCACACATGGAAATCTAAAAGAAAAAAAATCTATATTTATCTGTTAGATATAACCTGAGTGCTAGTAATCATAATAAGTAAGACAGATAAGCAAATATTTACTATACAGTTGCTCTGACAACAAGAAAATGGAGAATAGATGGATGTGAGCCAAAGTCAATTGGAGGATTTGGCAGATTGTAGGCAGCTTAGTGTTAACAAAAGTAGAAGGTTGGAAAAAAGGAAAGATCCATATATTTTCTCTTGTAACATTTCAGTGAGGCTTCTGTAAAGAGAGAGAGAGAGAGAGAGAGAGAGAGAGAGAGAGAGAGAGAGAGAGAGAGAGAGAGANAATAAAATAAAATAAAATAAAATAGGAAGTGATGGACGTTTGCTGCTCTTTAAAAATGGCTATTTCTGGGTTTTAAAATAGCCATCAGCACAATAACTGTACCTTTGTTGAAGATTGGCCCTACTCCCATAATATGTGGGGCTTTTGTTCATTCACTAAGTCATGTCCAACTCTTTGCAACTCCATGGATCATACACGTCAGGCCCTCCTCTCCCCCACTGTCACCCGAGTTTGCACAAATTCATATTCATTTTATCAATGACATTATATACCCATCTCATCCTCTGCTGTCCCCTTCTCCTTTTGCCTTCAATCTCTCCCAACAGCAGGGTCTTTTCCAGTGAATCTTCTCTTCCCATTTGGTGGCCAAAGTATTTGAGCTTCAACTTCAATATCCATCCTTCCAAAGAACAGTCAGGGTTGATTTCCTTTAGGAATGTGTGGAGTTAGCATTGGGCATTTCAACAGGAATAACTCATAAAGCAGTATTTGTTTCCAAGATACTTTGGGAAAATTGCTTTGGACTTCCACTGAGCACAGCATCTCTTTACTCTTCATTAAAGTAGTCTGACCTTTTTTTTCATGCATCTTCAGGAAATGCTGCTCTGCTGCTTTCCTAAATCCATTTGTTACAGTCGGTGTGACTCTTAAAGCAGTAGTATCTTCTTTTCAGGTTCAGGACTCCGTGACCGGATGCTTTTTCCTGTTGACATTCAGTTCATTCTAGCTTCAGGAGACCATTTATTATTGCTTTGAAAAGATTGTCTTCATGAAGGCAGAGAAGAGATAGCTCAGCATTGGCTTCATTGTATAAGTTGTTTCATCCACACCACTCATTCATTTGTGTTATTGTTTAGTGCTGTGAAGCCCCTGGGGCTTATAATTACTTTCCTATAATGTCTGTTCTCTCCTGGCTATAATGGTTTTCAATATCCCTCTTGCAGTTTACTTAATCCTTTAAGAAGCCAATAGATTATTTAGAATAGAAAACCCTGACATTGAGTATCAGATGGAAAAATGATTGTGCTGCCCTATCAGACAACAACAGCATGAGGATTAGCAGCAGTTCTCTGGCATAAAGACATTTATCTGGCTAGAAAATCACTACTAATTTGTATTGATTTGGGGAAGGAGGAGGGGGGGGGAATGGGGTATAAGGAAGCAACCCAAATACAAAATCTCAGAAAGGTACAATATGAAAGGATCTTAGCATCATGGTAGATAGCTCATCAGCCCAATGTGCAATTGTTGTAAAAAGACAAAGTCCATGCTTGGAAACATTAGAAAGAAACTGAATGAACTTATTAAAATCTGCAGTGAGACCATACTTTGGTATAATGTGTATAATTCTGATCATTGCACCTTAAGAAGAACATTGTTGCAACTGGAATGCATTCCAGAAGGCCAACAGAAGAAGAAATGTCCTGATAATGAAAACAATTAATCAAAGGATCAGCTTGTCTCTCAGAGTTGTGGGTGCTCCATTGCTGGAGATTTTGGGAAGGGATTGGACAACAGGATGGTGTAGGATCACCTGCCTTGGGCAGGGGTTGGACTAGAAGACCTCCAAGGTCCCTTCCAACCCTATGATTCTATAACTTCTAACTCAAATGCTTAGGGTCTGGATCAGTTCTCTGAACAAAATAGCTTGGACTATTTATGCTAGAACAATGAATAAACAAGAACAAAGAATATATAAGGAAAGACTTTGTTTGTTTGTATCCCACCTTTATTCTTTTTAGAAATAACTCAAGGGGACAAACATATCTCCCAAACTTCCTCGTGTCATTTTTCCAAAAACAACAACCCTGTGAGGTGGGTTGGGCTGAGGGAGAGTGACTGCCTCCAACTGGCTTTCACGACTAAGGCAGAACTTGAACTCACAGTTTCCTGCTTTCTAGCCTGGTGCCTTAACCACTAAACCAAACTGCTGCATATAGCGCGCGCGCACACACACACGCACACACACATATTGTACAAAGAGTTTTTTCTTCCACTCGCTCGCTTAAATGCAAGAAGATTCAGGATCAACAGAAGGAAGCACTGCTTTACACAGTGCATAATTCAGTGGTGGAATCTGCTGCCAGCAATTGTGGTACTGGCAGACAATTTGGACAGTTGTAAAACTGACTGCACTGATTCATGGAGGAAGAGGGTATCAATGTCTACTAATATTGATGCCTGCTTACGACCTCCTGATTGATAAGCAGCTTTAAACAATAGTTGCTGGGAGTTAACAATAGAAAGGGGTTTTCATTTTCCTGTTCAGGCTTGAAAATTTCCCAAATGTATTCAGTTGGTTGATGTGTTACCCAGAATGGTGGACTGGGTGGATCTATCCAGCAGGGCCTTTTCTTCAACAAAAAAAGGCTAAAAAATATGACTCTAACCATAGTAATAATATTATGTCCATTTTCTTACAAGCTCCCAGAAGCCAAAAGACTTGTAAAAGAAGGTTCTTACTCCACATTTGAGTGATATAATTTGAGCAATGCCCTTTTATTCATCCCTTAACAACAGATAGCAAATATTGCTTCATAGTGCTTTACAGGCTCTCTAAGAGGTTTACAGAGTCAGCATATTGCCTCCAACAATTTGGGTCCTCATTTTACTGACCTCGGAAGGATGGAAGGCTGAGTCAACATTGAGCCGGTCAGGATTGAACTCCTGGCAGTGTGCAGAGTTATCCTGCAATACTGCATTCTGACCATTGTGCCATCAGGACGCAGATACTCCCTTCCAAGTATGCAGTGTTGTTAAACATATCTGATAATCCCAACAGTGCTTGCATCGGCAATTATTTTACTATTCATTTTTAAATTGCAAACCAATAAGTTCCCACAGACAATTCAAATTCATTTTCCGAGGAGGAATACTATTACCACCGCTAATAATAATAATAATGCCAAAATTAATATTAACAAATGAAAGAGGAGACACAGTGGGAAAAGATAATTATTGTTAAGAAGCATAGATTGCTAAATAAATTGACTTTGAATGACTAAGATCAGACAAAATAATCTCATAACTTGTTTAAAAATGATCTTTTTTGAAAGGGTTCTTTTTGCATGAGCTAACTGTACATCTTTTTTTTTATTTTTGTCATTTTTTTGGGCCATTATACATTTGTCAGAAGAATGTTCTGGTCTGGTTTCAAGCCAGATTGTTTAATATTGGATATGCTGTTGAAGAGAGGCAGGTAGGGTTATTTGAGAACGTAGAAACATAACTGGAAGGTAGCAACAAATTGGGGCATAGAGGTCAGGTATTTTTTATAGGGAAAGTGGTCTTTGTGAGAGGGGCATAGTGTGTGTGTGTGTGTGTGTGTGTGTGTGTGTGTACATGTTTCTAGTGGTGTTTAATATGGTGGACATACAACTCCGGTAGGGGGAGAAATATTTTAATTAAATTTTCAAGGAAGTTTGTATAAAGGATTTTCCCTGTTTGCTCTTATTTGTATGGCTTAATTAGTTTAGCCTGGTCATTAATTACTAGAGAAAGAAGTGGATTAGTGGTCTTACAACATGGCTTTCTAGCTTGGGTTACTAGTGGGTCATGTTAGTGATTAAAAGGAGGGTCTGAGGCAGTACAGGAATAAATGTAATTTTGAATCCTTTTTACAATTATTAAAATTCTTTCCACACATTGACAGTGTTTATCTTATGGACCATTCCAGATTAACTATTAATTGTCCTTTCCCATGCCTATGTCTTCACTCTCCCTCAGGAGACTTTCTCAACCGTTCCGGGAAGAGTAGTGATTTTCAAGATTAATGGTATCTTCTTTCCATTATGTTTGACAATCATTTTTCCCTCTCATACAACAAAGGAACTTTGAATCCGAACCATCAAAATGGGGCATAAATTATGTACACAGCATTCATATATGATTTACTCTGTGTTAGGTATAAGGATTTTGTAAAGCATGATATGGACTGGGAGGAAGAAATGAACTTTAATTTCCATTAGTATGGGGGGGGGTCTATCAGGAGATGGTTTACTGGAGACTAATAAGGTAATCCAACTTTTTTTTTCAGAGTGCTTTGAGTCTCCAAGATGTCTAAGCCCTTCTGGGATCTTGCCAATAAGTGAAGTAGGAAAAGGACTCTTCTTTTTCCCCAGTTTTTACTTTTAAAACTGGAATTCTCTATCACTGCATTTAATACAAGGACAGAACTCTAGATTAATGTCAGGACCAACATAGATTACATATAAATGTAAGGTTTTTAGGGCAAGGAGATAGGAGAACTTTGTTCATTAGACATATGAATGGCAAATAACTTCAGTCGGTCTCTTCTTAGTCTGTGTGTCCCTACTGTAGGCTTGAAGGTATCTCTAGTCTTGAAGGGAAAACAAATCCTATGGCTCCAGGAATAGGATCTTACATATGATTGTAACCAAAACACTTCTAATAGAGAAGTGTGTTTACAATAATGTCATCTCCATTGAAGTACTTAAAGCAATTAATATTTATTGTCTCTCTAATTGTTATATCTGTATACCATGCAGAAGATTGCATTGCAAATTTGATGGCTGAACTTAATGACTGAAATTAACATTTTATGTTCGTTAATATTTTTCAAATATGCCATTTTGGCCAATAGCGCTTCCTATTAAGTCATCTTTGCTGGAAAAAATAGATAGAAAATTAAACCATTTTAAAGTCCCTAGGTGAAGGGGACCAGAATTTGATCTAAATACCATGTGTGACTCAAGAATTTTGATCTTATAGGAGCCCTGCAGGATGACAGTGCTGAAAGCCAAGTACTATTGGACTTTACACTCATCAGCTGCAGGTAGCATGATCAATGATCTGGATTATGGGAGCCATACACCAGCTATTTTTGGAGAGCCACTGTGTCACCATATATAGTCTAGGATAAATCATACTGAACTCTTTTGTGAATAGGTCTAAATTAAACCAATCTCAAATGAAGATGCTGCTGGTAACATGGAGAATCCTTGCAAGAGCTAGCTCTGTAAAAAGTCTGATGTGGTATTTGCTTTGGTTAAGATGCTGACATAGGAAAGGTGTGAAGTTTGAAGGAGCAGCTCAAGATGTATAATCTCTTGAGAACATTGCCTGCATTTTGAAAAGATGTTCTTTGGCCAAGCTGGTCAGTCCTCTTTCAGAATCATGTAAAGGATGAGTGCACCAAGTTAATCATCTAAATGGGAATGTTAATGCTTAGGACTTTTTATAGCTGCATTAAGCTCTATAGAAGAAGGAAGAAAGCTGTTTTGTCTGTGCTTGTCCTTTGAGAGGCATTTCAGAGGTGGTACTCTAAAGAATGGGCAGGGTCAGAACAATGAAGAGGATGAGACCATCATAAAACTAAATTTGATTTAGTTTTAATTTGTATTTAAGTAAGGTTAAATGAATCTCATTAGATCCAGTAAATATAATTGACTTTCCTGTATTGAACAGATTCCTCTTTTTGCCGTGTGAAAAACTGCAGTTTTGTGACAAATTTGGTAGAGATCTGAGGACTCCCCAAAAGCTCTGGGGATGGCATTTGGTCCTGAGACTGTAGTCAGTTTATTTATGAGGTTCAGCAAAATTGAGGAACCCTTTTTGCTTGCGAATAAACTTCCAGGAGATGGACAGGGTCAAATCAATTTGTGTGACCCATTTGCATTTCATTCACCCTTGTTCTGGGACAAAACCTGGAGGCTCTGCTCACAATCACTCATGGCCTTGTGAATTCTTATTTGGATTACTGCAACAGACTCCACATGGGGCTGCCCTTGAAAATTATTCAGAAACTTCAACTGGTGCCAAATGTGGCCATACAAGTAGTAAAGGGTGTCTGATATTTCACATTTAACACCACTTCTTTTTAAACTACATTGGTTGATTATGTGTTCCCGAGTGCTTGTTTTAACTTTTAAAGCCCTTCATGGCTTGAGACAGGGTTAAGTGAGGGACTGTTTTCTTTCAGTGGTCTCCACTCCAATTTGGTATGGCATGCTACAGATCCCATCTGCCAAGGAGTGTCTAGAAAATGTGTCTTCTCTGCGGTAGCTCTACCCTCTGGAACATTCTCCCTTCAGAGCTGACCCTGTTGATCTTTTGAAAGGCTTTTAAGACCTGGCTTTGTGTCCAGGCCTAGGGCCTCAAATGTGTGAAGGGATCCGTTTCCTGGCTGTATTGACATCTATGATGACATTTTTTCTTAGCTGCCATATATATTTAATGTTGTACTATAACTGTTTTTAATTGTTTTAATATTATTTGCAACTCTGGCTCACTTGTTTGAGATGGATAGCTCTAGAAATTGAATGAATGAATGAATGAATGAATGAATGAATGAATGAATCAATCAATCATTCATTCATTCATTCAATCAATCAATCAATCTACAATGAAAAGCAATACATTCATACAATGGCCAAATGGTCCCCAAATAAGGGCATGGAAGAACACCATATACCATTGATGAGAATCTCATGAAATTCTTTTATCTTTTAAACATTACCCATAATTGAAAAATCTGCCCTGCTCTTTGACCATCTCTGGAAGTTTTTAAGAAGAAGCTGAACAATCATCTTCATAAATGGTTCAATTGATTTTCTTGCAAACTGTAAGGGTTGGGCCTCAAGATCCTTGCAGTTTCTTTCAAACCTATAAACTTATGATAACAAGGACAATAGCACTTAGACTTATATACTGCTTCATGGTGCTTTACAGCCTTCTCTAAGCAGTTTACAGAGTCAACATATTGCCCCCAACAATCTGGGTCCTCATTTTTACTGACTTGGAAGAATAGAAAGCTGAGTCAACCTTGAGTCAATCAGAATCAAACTCCTGGCAATCAGTAGTGAGTTAGTCTGTAATGCTGTATTCTAACCACTGTGCCAGCATGGCACTTAGCTGTATTATATGATTCTATAAAATATGTGGCAATACTAGAGATGGGGACCAGAATGACTGTTAATTTGATAAAATAAAAACTGTTTATTTAGGCTGTTGATTGAAGATCCTGTTGGTACAAACATTAATGAATAAATATGAATTTACTGGAACATTAAAATGAAAAGACAAAATGCAGTTGAGTTTCAATGCAACATAAAAAGCATTCCTTGATGAGATCAGTTTAAATAAGCAAAAGAGGCATTAAGCCCCAAACACATTTGTAAATCTCTGTATTAGAAAGGAAACCCCAGTGTGGTTGTTTATTACACATTTGCTTTTTTTTTTTTGGTCTAATCTGACTTGACTCCTTGGTCATCACCAAGTGCATCCATCCTTAACCATCATTTGCTGCTAAGGTTTTCCCCTGCTTGTAGCCACTGCTAGATTGCAATAAAAAGATAAAATCTACTCCTTGACTTACAAGCATTCATTTGGTGACCATTCAAAATTACAGTGGCACTGAAAAAGTGACCTATGACTGGTTCTCATACTTAATGACCATTGCAGCATCCCCATGGTCACATGATCAAAATTCAGGTGCTTGGCAACTGGTATGAATTTATGATGATTGGTCATTTGTTCATTATTCACGACCTTCCCATCTGGCTTCCAACAAGCAAGGGCAACGGGGGGGGGGGGGGGGGGAAGCCAGATTCACATAACAATTGCAGGGATTTGCTAAACAACTGTGGCAAAAAGACCGTAAGATGGGGCACACAACCCATTTAACAACTGCCTTGCTTAACAATGGAAATATTGGGCTCAATTGTGGTTGTAATTTGAGGACCACCTGTATGTATTTTAGTCAGACTGTAATGATGCAAATGCATAAAAAGGATAATTGTCAGCATTGTAATGGATAACCTTGGAGGGAGTTCACCAGCTTCTAACTCCTCCTGATTGATAATTGCAGGTAGTCCTCAATAAACTAGTCTAGAGAAAAGAAGAAATAGGAGTGACATGATAGCAGCATTCCAGTATTTGAGGGGTTGACACAAAGAAGAGGGGGTCAAATTATTCTCCAAAGTACCAAAGGGCAGGACAAGAAGCAATGGTTGGAAACTGATCAAAGAGAGAAGCGACCTGGAATTAAGGAGAAACTTCCTGACAGTGAGGATAATTAACCAGTGGAACAGCTTGCCTTCAAAAATCATGGGCGTTCCATCACTGGAGATTTTTAAGAAGAGGCTGGACAGTCACTTGCCTGAGATGGTATAGGTTCTCCTGCTTGAGCAGGGGATTAGACTAGAGGACCTCCAAGTTCCTTCCAACTCTATTCTGATTGATTGATTGAACTGTTTGATCTTTGAATATTTGAATCTCTACATTTAGACTTTATTCATTAGATTAAGGGGGGAGGTATTACTTTTACTCCACCTTTATTATTTTTATAAAGAATTCAAAGCAGCAAACATACTTACTATTTATTTATTTATTTATTTATTTATTTATATCCTGCCTTTATTATTTTTATAAATAATAAAGGCAGGATATAAAGAACTCAAGGCAGCAAACCTACCTAATACTTCTCCCTCCTCCTAATTTTCCCCACTGGGATGGGAATGGGAGAGAGTGACTGGCCCAAAGTCACCCAGCTGGCTTTCATGCCTAAAGCAATAACAATAGCAATAGCACTTAGACTTATATACCGCTTCATAGTGCTTTGCAGCACTCTCTGGGTGGTTTACAGAGTCAGCATATTGCCCCCCCCGAACAATCTGGGTCCTCATTTTACCAACCTTTGAAGCTTGGAAGGCTGAGTCAACCTTGAACTGGTCAGTATCGAACTCCAGGCTGTGAACAGAGGTAGCCTGCAATATTACATTCTAAGGACTGTGTCACCAGGGCAGGACTAGAATTCATGATCTCCTGATTTCTAGCCTGGTGCCTTTACTACTAGACCAAGGTGACATAATTATCTGATTACTATCTGTC
The DNA here is from genome assembly GCF_001527695.2 of Protobothrops mucrosquamatus. NCBI lineage: Eukaryota > Metazoa > Chordata > Lepidosauria > Squamata > Viperidae > Protobothrops > Protobothrops mucrosquamatus. The sequence goes on from NW_015387851.1 coordinate 192,215, forward strand.
AGAATTCTCTCTTTAGAATTTAAAACGGGACCATGCAATATGGTGCAACTGCATGGTCAGTTCATCCTTTCCAGTACAATTTAAAGTGTAAAGGAAAAAAATAACAATAGAGGCCAATCCTCACCTCCTTTTATGGTGTGTGGTGGCTGAAGCAGTCAGTGTCATGATCAGAAATTAGAAAGAACAGATTAGGGTCTCCTTAGGACAATGTAGTGGGAAATAAGCATCTCTAGGTCCTTTTTGTTTATTCACCTAATTTTTTGTTTAATTTAGATTTTTAACTCCCAAACATGGTCATCCCAGAATTTTCCCCTTTGGGTGAAATTACTATTGTCTATCCCAAAGGTGCCTTTTCAAGAGGCAACTGGACCTTGTTTTTCTTTGAAGATGTTTTTCTTCTCATCCAAGAAGCTTCTTCAGCATTGAAGAAGTGCTGAAGAAACTTCTTGGATGAGAAGCAAAACTTCTTCAAAGAAAAACAAGAAGGTCCAGTTGTTTCTTGAAAAAGCACCTTTGGGGCAACCATGACCTGGATGACTGAGAATCTCTGTAGACATTTACTATTGTCTATAAATATTACTATTTCTGTATCCCTTTTGGTATTCTTTCTTCCTGGGGAGGGAAAAAAAACAAAGAAACTCAAAGTCTGGATTTTAAGATTTCCCTCTGAATGCTCTACAGTAAAAGAATCATGTGACGTGCTATTGTTTTGCTTCAGAAAGACATCCAAGTTTCATTTAAGGCAGATAAATCTGCCACTTCCCTTGGGCAAGCTGTTCCAGTGGTTAATTATTCTTACTGTTAACAAGCTGCATCTTATTTACCATGTGGAGTTTTCAGTTTTCATCCACTAACTGTTGGCTCCCATTAAACTTTTGCTGTAGATTGATGCACTTGTGAACACAAGTTCGTGTTTGCTTTTGCAGGAAGAGGGAAGGGGAAAGGGAAGCAGGTACTCACAACTGGCAAAGTAGATCATGTAAAAAACAAAGATTCTGGGCCAGTCTCTTTATTAGGCACTTTTTTTTTGTCCACAACTCTTCCTCAGGACTCAAACCCAGACTCAGATATACAAACAAACCCAGAGATACTCTAAAAATAATTGCATTGCCAATCTTCTTAGCATATGCTTCTATAGTCTACACTACAGCATGGGTCTCCAAACTTGGCAACTTTAGACTTGTGGACTTCAGCTCAGCATGGCTGGCTGAGGAATTCTTGGACTTGAAGTCCACAAGTTTTAAAGTTGCCAAGCTTGGAGAATTCTGGTCTACAAGCACTATCATGCTTTCTTTCTAAGTAGAGAAGATATCTGATATAGCTTCTTGAATGCCCTGGATATGGTTAGGAGGCTACAGTTATTCACATGCAACCAAAGATCACTCAGAATAATAGAAATATAAATATCTTCTAAAGATATTTCTTATCTTTAGAAGTCTTTAGATTATCTGGAGAAGAGGAGC
>NW_015387852.1:0-1108 GCF_001527695.2 Protobothrops mucrosquamatus
AGTGAGGAGCAGGCATGACGACCTGGCTAGGATCGAGCCACATAGGGATTGTGAGATGAAGGTAGGCAGAGAGGAGAGATACCCCAAGAGGAAGACGGTCATCCGCTCATGTACGGGAGAGATGAAGAACCCTCCAGGATGCTCCACGACCTATTCACCCCATCACGTGGCACCGCCGAGTTGGAGTCAACGGAAAACACGGGACAACCGTTTGGAGGTTGGCAACCAGGTTGGGGGGGACGGACAACAGAAAGGGAAGGCACGACCCAGACAAGACAGCGTCGGTAGAGAGGATGAGTGCACAACAAAGGGGAGAGGAGACGAGTGGAGGAGGAGAAAGGGGGAAGAAGAGGAGGGGAGGGACACGGCTGGTGGCATAAGGGGAAGAAAGGGGAGGAAGATCGACAAGGAGGGAGAGGCCCCCGAACGGGCGGTTACTCGCTCACGCACTAAAGCGCTAGCGAGGGGATGCCCCGGTTATGGAGAAGATGGATATGAAGGCCAAGGGGAGGATAGAAGTGTTGGTAGGAGGAATGAAAGCAAGAGGAAGGAGGACCCGAGAGATAAGTACAGCGGGGAAGGAGGAGGAGGAAAAAGAGGAAGGGGGAATGTGAGGAGTGACAGGGAGGAGGGAGACCCTGGAGGGAGAGTCGCCCACCCACGTACGAAGGAGGGGAGGGACAGCCCGTTGGATCACCCCGCGCCGGTGATGACAACCCGACCACCCCACTTGGTAACCCTGATGAACCCGCACCAAAAGAGGGGGGATAGGCAGGGGATCAAGGGGAGGGAAAGAAGGACTGGCAGGGAGAACGGAGGGGAGGTTGAAGCGGATGTAGGAGATACGGGCAACAGAGAAAGGGGGAGAAGCCTGGGGACTGATAGGGAGGAAGAGAACTCTGGACGTATGACCACCCCCTTGGATACGAGGGGGGAGGAGTACAAGCCATCAAACCATCCCATATCAGCGAGGGCGACCCGGTCTCCCCACCCCACACCCCCAGCAAAACCGGATCGGAAAGGAGGGGACAGGCATGAGAATAAGGAGACTAGTAACAGGAATGAAGGAAAGAAGGTGGAGGCTAGATATACGGCTAGCAAAGAAAGG